>NW_010554139.1:59044-83365 GCF_000687285.1 Phaethon lepturus | reverse complement strand
TTTTACTCTTTCCCAAACATGCTCAATATTTTAACTTCATAAAGTGATGCTTCCTTACTTTTTCCTCAAAATTTAATACAGTTAAGCTAATTACCTTTGCAGGATTAGTTAGCCCAAGTTCTCGCTCAACTTTACCAACACTGGCTGACAGCAGCCACACAGGAGCTACTGTGGGCTGGTTTATCAGAACCTCCAGGTACTCGTAGGTCCAATGTTAGCATCACTTGAATATTGACATATGCTGTGAATAAAGTACCACTTACCCCCAGCTGGAGGCTTTCCTGTGAATAGGAGTTGTATCTTCAGCTAATACTGCAGTAAAACCAACCACCAATATATTTTTTTTCTGCACACTAACTGGGACCCTATGTAGGACATGAAATATATTTTTTAAAATTAAGTTTTTGGAATAAAAAAAATTAAAGAATTAAGCACATTCTTATTGCTCTCTAGACACTATTTCAAATAATGCTTTCATAGTAAGTGCTGTCCCCACAATTTAAAATGTGCATCTCAGACTTCTCATTCGTGCTTCCACCTTTGACTGGCTGAAGGACAGTAGGACACAGAGCCTTTCATCCCCACCCAAAGCTGGTGTTTCAAATGCTGTCCAGGCTAGCGGTGATTGAAAGTTGACGGCTATTCACAGCTGCTTAGTGTGACCTTATTCCCACTTTTTAAGGAACAAATGTCACAAAATATAGTGGTGTCAAAAATATCGCTATAGCTGATGTGACAGCCCAGCAAACAAGTCAATGGGATGGTAACTTCAGAAATGAGGCACAATGCCTGGGCTGGAGGAGAAAACCTTCCAGTGTTACGGCCCATCTTATGCCTATCCCAGGGCATTTAATGGTAGTTTTCCTCTCAGGCTGTCAGCGCGGAGCTATTCACAGGCACTGCAGTAACCAAATAAAACATGTCACTTGGTTCGTCATTCACAACTCACAACGACATGGCCAGAAACATGCATCTGTTCCCTCTTAACGCAGAAGCACGATAACCAAGAATATACTGCGAACAGGGACTCGTGCAGGTGAGCATCTACGTAAAACAAAAGGAACAGATCCATCGATCGTGTTCAAAGTTACTAAATATAAATATTTCTTTCATTACAAATCCCTCTCCAAGCATACAGATTAAGCTGGCAGTGCCCAGGAGGAGGTACATCAAATGGATCCATCACTTCCCACGATGGATCAAACAGATCCGTCACTTCTGTAGTCCTGCACGCTTCCTTACTCTTACGAAGTAATGTAGCCTTACCTTTGCGTAATGAAGGCCGGGCCCAATAAAGCATTTGGGGCCTGTAAAGTAGAGGCTGCAACGCTCACATTTTAGGGGTCAGCCCCCAAAGACGAATCCCGAGCGGAGACCGCGATACCCGTGCAGCGCGTGGGGAGGGCGTAGCTGCAGAAGGGCGCGCAAACCCGCACGTTGAGCGCGAAGTTATCAGAGAGAGTTCCCCTCTCCTGCCTGGAGCTCGGACCGCGAGCACACCATGAACACTCATGGGGCAGGCAGCAGAGACCACAACTCCAACCCTTTTCTCAGTGTCCTCGCCCCAGGCTGCGGGCTCCTGTGCTCTCCTGAAGTCCTCTCCCCTTGTCTAGGCGAGCGAGGGTCACGTTTTTGTCGCCGTGGCACAGTTCCCACCGGCGGGGGAGAGGCAGGGTGGTTTGGTGGGTTCCCATGCGGCGAGCGAGCAACACCACGAGGGCACAGGGAGTCGGCAGGGAGGCAAGAGGCAGCATGGTCGCCAGGTCACGTAAGTTAAGCCTGAACTCCCATTTACCAGGGGAGTGCTCCAGCTATGAGGCCAATTTTATATCCGTGCCAGGAATGTTTTAAAAAACAAACCCAAAGCAACTAAATACAGTAACAAAAAATCCCAGATATCTACAGTGGTCTTTTGTGAGATGTTTAATCTGGCATTTGCTAGACGTGCTCTAGGCAGGCACGTGGGACTGGACCTTCAAAGCACTTAGATGCAACCAATTTACAGGTCATTTAATGAAAACTAATGGTACCTCTGGCCAGGCTATGTGAGTGTAGCAGAGGAACACCCGAGGACAGTGTGCTTGCAGAGACACCTCCCTAGGATGGCCACAAGTTATTTTTGTTCTCCATAATGTACAGGAGCTCGTTCTGAAACCTTCCTGGCATTCCCCCCCGCCATCACAGCACGCTTCCTTGCTACTCCTCTCTACCCGTGGTTCAGCCAGAGAGAGACAGACACAGAGCGCGTGTGTGGGAAGAACAAATCAAGTTGGACAAGTTATATTTATGTTACTAATTGCCAACTCAGTTGAACAGGCCTGAGCAACGTTGCTGGACCATAAAAACAAGAAATGAAAGTTACAAAAGCATGAGTGTTCCAGGTGTGCTTTGGCAAGCATATTGCAGCCGGGGATTGCAGACACACAATTACAAAGACTTTGTGGCCTTCAGATCCTGCAAATACATGTGAAAACAAGCAGGTATTCGTGACAAAAACCCACTACATCAGACAGCTTAGCTCTGATTTTAGAGTTCAAAAATCATTGTGTTTTTTTTTTTTCCTCTGTATGGATAAAATTCTTGTTCCACTGAAGTCAGCGGCAAACTCCTTTTGACTTTGATAAAGCCAAGATTTCATTCGATGTGTTTTGTTTTCTTCTAATTTGTATGTGTGTGCAGGTTTATTCTAAGTTCAAAGCAATTTCCACCGGTAACTTGGAAACGTACCAGCTTCCCGGCAGTCTGAAAGCCACGCTGTCTCGAGGACTATTCAGAGAGAGATGAGGAATGTCTCCCACATGCTATATAATGGTTAATTGATTTTGGACATTTTCTGATACCTTCCACTTTGAGGCTATTCTCTGCCCTTCAGCGTATACATAACGCACACAAAGGCACGCTCCATGATTGTTGTAAAGTTGTACAATTACCAACTCTAAGGGGCATCGTCTAAGCATAAGAGAAGATTCGTAAAACCACAGGGCAATTACTGAACGGAGGACCGCCCTTTGTCTTGTTTGATTTTTTGATTGTTTTTTTATTGTGAGCAGTGTTCTCAGCTCACTTTCAGGAAATACAAGATGTCTTTATAACCCAGAAAATATCCATTATCGCAGTTTCCATCCTCCGCAACTAGGGAGTTTAAAATATTTGACTTAACAGAACTGGATAGGGCAACCTCTTCACACCCATTAGAACCAGCTGCCCACAACAACTTCATTAGCAAAAATAAACTGCAGTCCTGCCTGACAAAAGGTGTCTCAAAGGTGCTGCAGGAGACTGCCACATAGCGTTGCAGTGTGGACAAGTTACACGTGCTCATAAGCCAGCCCAACATCAATATGACATTAAAAATAAACACTTGCCACCCTGTTGCTGGTGACCTCATCTGCAAACACAGGTTCATCTGTCATCTGCATGCCAACGACTCCCTGAGGTACCACTTCAGGCTAATTTCACCCTGTCCAAACAATGATCCCAGCCGGCCTCAAACATCAGCTTTAGCAAAACGGGGCCACAAACGGAGCTTACCCAAACTTTGCAAGCCCCTCAGATCTCTCTTCCCACAGCTCCCAGGCAGCTGCCTGTCCTCACCTTGCTGGATCTGATGAGACCACCACCTCCCATGTACACCTCACCCTGACGGTCTCTTATGACTTCCCCCTTACAAAAGGAACAGGGAAATCCACCGGAATAATTTTTTATTATCACAGAAGGTCCAATTTAGACTCAGATTCTATGTTTATGTTCCTTCAGAAGCTATTATAGAGGCTTCTGTTTGTCTTAGAAAAAACAAACCTAAAAGCAGTTATGAACCCACGCTAAAACAATGCACAGATTCTCTGCATATCTAGATTTCCCCTCAAGTTCATCATTCCATGGATCTCTCATATTCAAATGCCCTTCATAGTCTCTTTCTTTACATCAGCTTTTCTCCTAAAATAGCTTCTGACAACTAACTCCCAATCCCTCTTAAACATTGATCCCTGTAACTCTTTTTCCAGTGCCACTGTCTTTTATGGCCTAATAATTCAACTCATGAAAAAGATCTCTGAAATTCAGCATCTGTCATCCCTTATATCTCCCTGTAAAATCACAAAATAGTCTGACTGCAAAGTTCTTTTCGGAGTTATATCCAACTTTCATTTATATGTTTCATGGGCTAGGGATGACCTCTTCTCTTCCTCTTCTCTTCCATGTTCTTTTCATGTTCATCTAGTACAGCTGAACCTAGATCTTTCACTGACATATTTTGTGCTATGACAATTCAAATAATTTCAAATATGTATACACTTGTAAGGTTAAGAATCACTCCTACAGACAACTCATCTTCTCACTATTAGGAAAACCAGTAACGCCCAGACCATATTGGAAAGTTTGACCTTTAAACAGCAATTATCATACAGGAGAAGAATGCAAGCAAGATATAAATGGTTTTATATCTAGGGACACAAACCCTTGAGCAGCCATGCCTGTGACGCTCAGGGGAATGGGCCAGACCCCTAGGAACTGCCAAGAAGTTGCAGCTTACTGAGGAATTGGAGTTTTCATGCATACAGCCTGCAAAAAATAATACCTCCACCTTCACATCGTCCCTTGTCCTGCTTTAAAATGCTCCTCATAAAGATAAGAGACTACTATGCCTTGACAAAGGCAGAGTGATGCGAAGAGATGTTGTCAAAGTTGTCCTTATAACAGATCTGTCGGTGCAACTCACATCTGATCTAGTATGCAAAATCCCTAGCTTCCCCTAAGCAGAATCTTTATATGGCATTGATTAACTTTCATGGAGGAAGAAACAAAATTGGAAAGCTCATGCTCACATTGGTCATAATCTGGACTTGAACACAAGACTCTAACAACTAAAAATCTGTACAACTTGACTTAATGTGTTAGATTTACTATTCCAAGAAAAGCAGGAATATTAAATAAGAACTAACACAGATTACAAAAAGTGCATACTTAAAGAATAGAGAGTAGCAAAATCTTGTTAGAAAATCATTATGAACTATGATTTTGGCTAAATATTAAAGCATTAAACTTTAGTTCCTTTGTAGCCCCTATAGACCTGGTTTCTATGGACACATAAAACTTGGACATAGAACACTTGAGGTTTTCCTTAAAATACCTATGGATAGTTTTCCTAGGGTTTTTCTATGGATAGTCTTTCATATACTGAAAAAAGACCAAAAAAAGCTCTTTAAGATTTTTTTATTAGAGGAAAAAAGCATCATTATATTTATGCTTTGTGTAAAAAGCAAGTAGGAATGTAAATGACTGAACAGGGATATAAGTCTATAAAATACCAATTTCTGAGGAAAATTATGCTTTATGTAATGGTTCAATTTCCATAAAATTGTAAAAACTGTCATAAAAACAAATGGACTTCTGAAATCGATGCTTGCTTAGTGTCACGTGACAGATGGCTCTGCCTGCCTGGCAGAGAGCAAACAGCTACCTAGTTGGTCCTCACTGACCTCAGAGAGAACCATTTTGGTCTATTCACATTTTTTTTTTTAACAAGCCCAGTTGCATTAAGCATCTTTACGGCAGCTAGTAAGTCATCCATGTGCAATTACAGAGCGGAGGTCAAAAGGAAGTGGTAGTGATGAGCCCAACAGATGACACAGCTAGGCAATCTCAACAGTATTGCACTATGTAAAATTACAGTGCACTGAAACACCAAATGAGTCCGGCAATCCTTTTGTGCCCACAGAAACAATGAATTAGGGCTCCGTAATGAAAACAACAGTGATAGTCACTGGGAATTACACTGGCCTTGAATTATGACTCGAATAAACAGGTTGCAGGTTTCAGAACTGCCAGTTTCACTGTACAACCCGAAGCAAAACATCTGTCCGTCTGAAAAGAGAGTGTCTTTCTCATTGTTGACCATGGCAGTGTTGCTTTTCAGACAGCTCCTGTATCTACTCATAATCATAGTGGGCTCCCAGTACCCAAACACCAGCACCATGCTAATTGCTGCGGGGGGGTTTGGAAAGCAAACATGTTCCAAACAAGGGGGTACGTAACTTCCCCCAGGATCGTGAGTTCACAGTATGCCAGCCACTGGAATGAAGACTTCTCATTCTTGCTACTCTCTGAAATTAAGAGCAGGTCCCATATCTGGTTCTCTCCACCATCAGTGTCATCAAAGAGCAGCCATTGCGGACTGCCTGAATACTTCAATGTTGGTTGTGAAAACAACCATCAACCAAAATGTCAGCCCAAATCTGCAGTTAGCACAGATGCACATATACTTCCAGACGTCCACTACTTATTCCAAATAAACATAATAAGATTTAATGCAGAATGAATAGTTCAATAGGCCAAGTTGTGAATAAGCACTCACGAGTTACTTCAGAGGTCATCTCCCCTCACTGCATCTCACGCTGTAGATAACCACAAGTCGTCAGTACGTTCATGTTTTGGGTTTTGTCAACACTTGCCATTTCATTAAGTCATCTTTGGACTCCACATGCTTCACCCTTTATGAGCCCTGCTGTTTTAGTGACATCAAAAAACTAGCAATTTGACAATTTCATATTGATTTTCCTCTCCCTACCTCAACTCATGTATACCCACACTTGGCTGGCTATCAGAGTTTCATCAGTGACTGGCAAGAACAGGTTCCTGAGTAGCTTTCCTATGCTTTTATCAACTCATTGAGTTCCTGCTCCTGGCAGCCTGCATATAAGAGAAACTCTCACAGCTGTCCCCATCATAATACCATTTTACTGTTCTTTATAATAATATTTCAAAATACAGATGGATCTAAACAGTGTGGAGTTTCTTTGCTGCAACTGCAAAACCAAACATGCTCTAAGACAAGGTTAAATGATTTACAGCAGAAACTTGCAAAGAGAAGATAAATCACCTTTTTCTCTCAATACAGTGCTATAGTCATCCTCACCTTTTCTTATCAGCTGCCATTACCAGCACATGCAAGAAGTGCTCTTATTACGCTAGGGAGCAAAAAGGATCAAGCTCTTCAACCTGCCAGGCTTCTATCAACAATAAAAGAAAAAGATACAAAGACCGCGAGTCCAACATGATGTCACTAACTACTGACATGAATGACAATGTACTGCTTTACTGTTAATAAAAGAAGTCAGGGAAGACCAAGGCTCATTTCAGTTAAGGATAAGCCCAAGTAGCTGATAACTCATCCCTGACAGTAGAAAAAGCAGCACAACACATGACAACTCTGTGTGATACTTCATGTCCGCTGGAGTGAGTGGAACAAGACTAGCTGTCTGTGAAGGTGGTGGGCATGGGAAGGACCATTTTGTCCCAGTGCAACTGCCCAGTTGTGGTCACCAAAGTAGGACAAGGCAAGGAGGAATACATCACAGCGTCATGAAATGAATGTAGAAGTTACAAAATACCTGCTTAAATTGTTCATCCTCTCCATGTAGAAGGCTGTGTCTGGCACTGTTACCACAGATACTCCAGCTTATCTTCTCCATTGCACAGTTAAATAAATTGTAGCTAAATTAAAATCATGCAATGAAGCAGAGTCAAACAATCATAAGTACTTGAGTTAAGGCAGTTCAAGAGATTGTCAACCACTTAGCTAGAATGTGCGATCTATGTATATATATGCACCCACTAAAGGGTAGTGTTAAGCAGGCTGGCTTGAGCCACCACTGTTGCTGATTTAAACCTATTTTACTCCATGCTATAAAAGACCGGGGTGCCCGTACAGTCAGCTCTGTCATCTGAGGCAAGATAGTATTAACTTCCAACCGAGCAGGCAACAAGTCCCTCAACTCCTTTGCCTTGACAGCACCGTAACGGATGTCCTTACTTTAAAAGCTTGCTAAATGTTAAAATTCCAAGCAAGAAATTGCTATCAACAGAGGAAAGATGCTAGCACAATTATCTTTAATGCATCCTTATTTTTATAAAACCTATCCAAATTAAGGTTAGCTATGTCATCAATTAGTTATGTTGTGCAAAGTGGTTTTGTTGGATATAGTTGCCATGGTTAAAAAAAAAAAAAAAAAATCACTGCCCCTACTGTCTGCTCTATTTCATTGCCAGGGGTTCCTGTCCCCAAAGCAGGAAGGGGAGAATAAGATCCCTGTTTACATCTCACTTGCTCTGGTTCACAACTTGTCCTGTTAGCTTGAACAGCTGAGAAGGTGGGCCTGCATTAATACTGGGCTGAGAGACCGTTTCCAGGTCTGCTGAGTTGGCACAGCGGACGGGCAGGACAGCGAAGCGGAGGTGGTGGTGGACCAGGCAGGGCAGCAGACTCCCCTGCAGCCAGCACCTCAGAGCCTTAAGCGTGAGCTCACAGGCTTTTGTCATTGCAAGGTGGAGGTAAAGAGGTGGAAAGCTGAAAAGAGAAAACTTTCAGCGAAGAAGTCTGTCCACAACAAAAGGAGAGTCTGTCCTGTAAACACAAAATCTGCTCAGTTCCCGAAGAAGAAATCCTTTTTCCTATCGGAAGTAAACAGTCTAATTTGGATAGGAGAACATTCTGTGGAAGACAAACTGACTGTTTCTTTGTAACCCTGTAATACACTAGAGATTGACCTTTGCATCCACATTTTGATGCTTATCTTGAACAAACAGCCTAGAAGTCAATGTCTACTAAGAAAAAATTAGGGAAGTGACTTTTCTCTAAAAGTGCAGAGCAAGTCCCAGGGAAAATTTTAATAAATGTGAGTCCAGCTGCTGTGGCTGAATGTTAACCAGCTTTGTGATGCAGTGTTTATTTGGCCATGAAATGCTTGCTGAGACAAGTTAAACTTCAATCTTGAATTATACGATTAAGTCTTTCGGGGAGAAAGTGATCCTTTGTAGCTTTTGTTACCTCAAAATACGTTATACTTCAGTATCAGCACAAGAACAAACGTTTTCTTATTTTATACATGCATTGGCTTTTTGCTTTTATCTCATGGGTGAATTTAGCGTTCGAGGAATGGATACCAGGGACTAAAGGCAATCCTAATGAATGTAAGGGTTCTGATGAACCTCGCCCACGCAGATCGGGCAGTGAACCTTACACTTAGTTTACAGCACCGCCACTTCTGCAGTCTTGGCTTCAGTTGAATAGACAGTCGTATCGAACTGTGTACAAAACGGCTACCGACAGCCCAGCTTTCAGCTATGACCTAATCGGGATGTGAACTGGATATCTTTTCATCTCATTTTCTTTTTGACTATGGAAAAAAATTATAAAACACTATTATCACATGGTAATATTCATAATAAATATGCATAGGTTACAAATAAAGCATTTTTAACTTAATAAAGCAGTTTGTTTTCTCTTAGAGGTTTCAAGTTAAAACTCCTCAGACATTTTTGCTGATGCACAGCTAATTACATCATTGTTTTGCATTTGCTATTGCACAACTACCATAAACAAGGTGTGCCTTAAAATTAGATGTTGCAGCCCATACACTTAACCTGATTAAGTCAATAATTTAAATATTAACACAGTTATGGGAATGAAAGCAGATAGATTCTTGTTAAAAAAGAAGTAATCATATACTCTTACATTGTATTCTTTTAGAAACATGGGACAATGTTTTCAGATGCAGAATGAGCATCTGGATGTCTGCCAGAAGATACCGCCTTTTGCTCCTATACCCACCATGGCTGTCAATCTTCTAACTATGTCCTCCAGGACAAGGTAACTGAGTCACAGTGCAAACCTAATCACGTCACAATACAAAGCTAATGTGATGATCTCATTACTGTTCCAGGAAAAGAAAGAAACTCTATTCCTATTTACACCAATGAATTTAGCTTTCAGCAAAGACTTACAAAGGCCCTGACCACATAACAGAGAGAACAAGTAACGTGAGTTTCCCTATTAAGGAAACTATTAACCTAAGTGAGATAGTGACCCAAAATGTTTGAAGAAAGTCTAAGTGCTTTGTCAGAGGATTTTTTAATTTTAAATGAGATTTGAAGTTTAACCAAATCTATGATCCTTTTTGGTAAAGTTAAGGTACCTGGAAGTTATCTTTATGTCAGGCTAAAAATAATTTTGTACATTAAAGAAGAGATTTATTGCACTATTTCAAGCACTCAACCCAATCTAAATTGGCTAGGAGGTTCATTCTGAAGCTCTTCACTCTTTTTTTTAATATTGTATTTGGATTATTTTCTAGCATAGTATCAAACATGCAGAAACAAAATCTAAAATGACTAAATCTGACTTAAAAAGAATACCTGTCTGATCAAAGCCTTTAGCTCACCTGTGGGGGCTTTTTTATTTGGGTTTTTTTTAGAACTACCTAGCAGGAAAAATCTTATCTTCTAAGAGTTGCACTTAAAACTGATTGCTTATAAAGATTTTGAAGAATGATTGGGATTATCATTCTAAAACAGCACCCAGGGGAAATGGGTGGATCAAGGGATTGCTAATGAGATATTGAGTCTTTCACATCTAAACTGCTGATTTAAATTCAATCCAAGACAAAGATCCCCCAACTGGTGGACATGTGATGATCTGTAAGAAATGAGGTGATGTTCTCACTCTATTCTTAGAAGATACATGTTTTAAGAGCACTGAACTGCCAGCAAAATTGGCACTCTTTGCAGTGAAACCAGGCAATAAATTGACAATGAAACGATTTAAATTAACTTTTATCCCTCAACACACTAATATAAAACAAGGTTTTGGCTTTCTGGATCAAGTTTAGATCACAAATTACTTTCCCCAATCTGCTCAAAATAAGAGTTTCAGCCTCTAAGACTACTACAGTAAATTGAAATGAAATATTTTAGTAGGGTAAAAATTACTATTTAAGTTCCAGAGTAGCTATATTGGACTTTAATGACTTATAATTTACAGAAAGGGCAGTGGTAGATGTTAATGAGTGACTCGGACAACTTTCTATTACGCTTTTCTGCAGGAGCAGTCATTACCATATGTCAGTTGCTCAGAACATAGCACTCTCTAGTCCTCCCTCTTATTTAATAAAAGCAAATTAATCATTTCCAATCATTTCTGTAATCAGTGAATTCAGACCCTAGTTTCACTCACGAATTACAGTAAATGTATCATTTTAATTAACTTACTCGTTATAGCTGTTCTACAGATGTTTTGTTTGTTTGAACATACTTCAGTCTATGAACTATTTGCAACCCTTATTACTGCGATTCTTGATTTACTAATGGGATTTGTGTCAGATCAACTGTATGACACATTACTGTTTCTCTTTGCTGACTGGGTCAGACTGAGAGTCCACCTCCTAGGCCTACAGCTCTTTGCTCCTGATACATGACATGGCTATCTATCTCAAATGACTACTGTGCAAACCAACCCCATAGCCAGTACAGGGAGATGGATTGACCTTACCTGCATATGAATCAGTGGGTTGGGCACACACTAATGGCCACAGCAGGAAGAGAACCTGTTCCCTAAGGGGAACAGCCTTCTTCCCTCTTTCCTTCCTCCCAAAAAGTACTCCTTCCATCCCATAACCCAAGCCCCTTCTCCCTACAGGAACCTCCCTGGCAGCCCCGTGGCAATTACCTCCCATGCCCAGGAGGGGAACCCACCAGAGCTACTAGAGCAAGACCCAGTTGTGTGCTAGTGGCAATGCATGGAACGGAAGAGGCTAGAGGAGTTCTTTGTTGTGTCTTTCAAAGGATCTCTCTAATGAGTTCTTTGTTCTATGAGTGAAAACAACTTCTTCTTGTGTTAGATCCCAGGGCAAATCCAGAGAGATTGCCCCTTGGACCAGGAAGAAGGAAAATGGTCCCTTTAAATAATGGAAGGTGTTGACCATCCACAGATGTTTCCCTCCCTCCACGGCACCGTCAAAAAGCTCATGTAGGTTCCAAGATGTCCCCTTACAGCAGGCATGCACAGCTAGCCAAAGCCACCAAACACAAGACAGGTTCCTTAGTGGGTGTGAGGAAGGACGACACAATGTGTGGAAAAGGGCACCTTGAGAGAAGATACCATTTATTCTCCTGCTAATCTTTTCCTACTCTCCTCCCCTTGCGCACTGGCTCCCGGATCCTGCTCACTTCAAACCCAGTTTTGCTAGCCATCCCTCAGCAGACACCCATGAGCAGGTGCTGGAAATTCATCCTAGGTGACAAAACCAGCAAATTTAATTCATGGCAGGGAGCAGGGCTCCTTCACATCATTAGAGGAGGTCACTGATGCATCCACAGCCCCCATCTCCCAAGACAGCCATATAGAGGAGTAACACCACTATTATCAGTCCTCTCACAGAGTCTTTGAGGAAGCCTTGGATATGGTCCTCTGGGATATGGTTGGTGAGAAGGAAGAGACTGCCTTAGTGGATGCTAGGCAAAAATCCATTCTGAAGATACAAGTACTTAGCTACCACCTTTCCAGAAAATCAAGGTCTTGAGTCTGACTTCTGTCACTGGAGGAAGGGATGCTCCCCTGCCTCACCATTAGGTCTTCATCTAGATGCTGAGACGCCACCAGCACTCCGTCTTCCTGCCTAAGCCTCCTCCTACAGCTCTAGCTGTTCCCAGTCTCCATGCTAACCACCGGTGGCCAACCCCACAAGGCTTGGCAAGTGTCAGAATGAACAGAATCCAGAGGGAAAAGGTGTATGTAGAGAGCCCTTCCTTCTTGCATTTCCTTGTGGATCTGTAACAGGGGTGTCGTCCTCTGCCGGGAGGCTGCTAACATGCTTCTTGGTACCCTTGTACTTTTCTAAGTAGATGTATGCACATGCTCCAATTCCCTCTCAAAGGAGCTGGATGTGTGATCAGAAGAACGTGCCTCAGGCCCAGTGGTCTTTCTGGACGCAGACTTTGCACTCTTTCTCCTATCATTCAATACATGGGGTGGGTAAGGCAGCTGCCTTTAGTCTCTAAAATGTCTTGCACCAGAGTCCAACCTGCCACAGCCCTCCACCAACTAGCCCTTTTCATGTTGCTGCAGCACAAGGACTGGCACACACTTTCTCTACATCTCAGCACCTTTGCAATGAGGAAAAGACATTATTTCCTTCCTATCAAGAAGGCCCGCATTTCCAAAAGGCCTCTACAAAGACTCTGTCCTCTGACAGGTTATTGTAAGAATGACCATAGGCTGACCTTGGCCAAAACTAAGAACTCATGACAATTACAGACACCAGGTAGCAGTCCATGAAAGGGGTTGACCAGCCGCAGGGGAGCTCCTTACTCATTTCTGGCCCCATGGACATTTTTCTTGGACCAATATTCTGCAAGCCCCAAGGCCTGTATAGTTAGGATGATTTTTCCCTCTATACATTATTCAGTACTTATCATTACTGAATATTATCTGCAATTCTGTCATCCATTCAATCAGTATTTTGGGTTGTCTGCAACTCTTCACAATCAGCCTTAATTTTGAATAATTCTGTACCATCAAAACCCTTTGTTACAGTGCTCTTCATCTCTTTTTCCAGGCAATTTATGAATGCATTGCAAAGCAAAGATCCAGGCAGGCTTATGATGGTAATCTACGCTTATGGTGCAACACTAGCCATTTATTATTTCCTATCATTTAAGCTGTTATTAATCTGTGAGAAGAACTTTCCTCTTTCTCACGGCAGCTCAGTTGCTTTACGAAGTTCTACTGAGAAACCTTAAGAAATGCCTTTTCAAAATCCAAGTCCACTATATCAAATGGATCACAATTCTTCACATACTATCGACTCACTCGGAGGAACTGGAGAAATGAGACTTCCCTCTAAAGACATCATACTGACTCTTACGTAATGGGCTATATTTATCTTTCTGTTTACCCATCCTTTCCTTATTATCACACCTAACAGTTCAGCCTTACAGAAGTCAGTTAATTGTTTGCAGTTCTCAGAATGATCCCTGGAGCCCTTTTAAAAATTTTAGTATAGATACTGATTTACCTGATAGGTTGCATACCACAATTACAGGCTCAGGAATTTCTTGGACAATTACCATGGCGACCAGCCAACCTGTTACTACTCACCTGACCAAATTGCTCCAAAATCTCTTTTTTAACACCCTGATTTTTTTTAGACAATTCTATGATACACAAAAAACAGATTGAGATGGCCAAACTGGGTAACTTTCAGTAGCAAAAATCAAAAGTCTGAAAAATCACCTTTGTGGTATGACTACAAGACTTCCCTTCTTCTTGTCTTCAGAGGAATATTTCATGTGTGTCAGTCTACAAAATGAAGTCTGATGCAAAGATACAGTAGTTTCTCAAAACCTTTGTAAATAGCAGTGAATGATTACCTTCATTGCAGATGATGTATTTTTTCATTTGATGAACTGATAAGTTATTAATGAGGACTATCTACGACCATGAAGAGTGGCATCTTTGCCCCTATTATGAGACAATTTTTTGAAAAATACACACCTCAGAGTATAACCTGGGTGACTGACCTTGCTAAGTAACACATACTAATCAACTTGGTAGAAGTGCACAAACAATAATCTAAATTACCACTACAGACTTCTGACGACCTTTTAAGTTTTAGCACCTCAATGTTTATGGACAAAAACATTCCAAGACATACAGAAAATTGCAGACATTTGGAAGTCCTCTGATGGACACCTCACCTGGAGGTAGGCTCTCTCATCACCTTGAAATTATTTCTTATGATTTCCCTTGAAACATTTCCTGGATAAAACTCCTGGAGATAAGACACTTCTTACAGATTTTGTCCGTCCCTTATCACACTTCCATTCAAAAATTTCACACACCAGGGGGACTTCTCCACAAAACTGACACTCAGAGTGACACTTCTTGTACAGTGCAGTTTCTGAATTTGCTCATGAAAGCATAAAATGAGAAAAGTTTTTGAAGACCATGTTCCCATGTATTTGTAGCATATATATGACAAGCACACAAATATAATATGTCATAATAACATATCTAGCTTTTGACTCTGAGAACAAATTGTGGATGTATTAGTTCTTGCTTAATATGAGCACCACTGGGAAGTACTTTTCAAAAGGATAATAAGGCAGTGCAAAGGACTAAGATTCACCAAACTATGAGAAGAGGATAATTTTGTGAAGGGTGTGGACTGTGGGAGTTTTCTGACTAGATGCTCAGAGCGAAGTAAAGGTAACCCTCTCTTCTTTTTCTAAATGAAAGAAAAATTCTAATAAAGACATCAGATAAAAGGAATAATATTATTTCCAAAAGACATGCAAGTGCAGTAAAGCTAGGATATGACAGCATTTCAATGATAAGCAGAAATCAGGTTTAAAGACTAATGAAACATAGGAAGCTAAAATTAGAAAATGTTGCAAACATACCTGAGAACTAACCAAAATAGTCTTGAGAACAGTGTGCTTACCATGTTAGTGGAGGAAAATTTGCATAATTAAAAGGCATTGATAATTTACGCAATGCAGGTGAAGGACTAAGAACATCAATGCATTGTAATTAGGAGAACTATTTGTCAGTCTCATTTTAAATTGGACTCAGACACTTCAGACACGTCAGGAGCATTTATATGAGTAAAAGTTACTGGAATGACCATATTTAAAACACATTAGGGCAACTAACTTTTAGTTTACCAGTAAACCAAAGACCATGGAGTATGAGGCCAACCAACATTGGGGTGGCCAAAAAGAGGGTAAGTTCTCCAGATAGTCCTGGAGGTTGTGGGACACAAAGTGCTAAATTAGGGGAAATGTCAAAGAGTGATTAGGGTATGGAAACAGACAGCTGATGGGTACATAACAAAAAGTGCAAATACCAGATTGCTAACAAGGAAGTCTCATGGGTGAGACTGCCCTAAGAACAATCTGGAAGCTGGCAATAGGGAGGGCATGGAGAGAGAAGCAAACTGGGGTTATGGCCTTCATCTTCCCAGATCACAGAAGAGTATTTGATTAGTAGTTAGGGTTATCCACAGAGCAGCTTCTTCCATGGATAGCAGGGGGATTTTAAAATAGAACAACGGCATTTTATTACGGCACAACAGATGAGAAAGGATTCTCCAGTGGATAGGGAGCATCAGTTCACAGCTTCTTCTCTCCCTCCTTATTTTGAATGAACTCAGATCTTGGAAACTGAGCCACTGCCTACATTCAAGTTTGTTTACATGGCTGACTGACAGGAGATAGTATTTCTTTACATCTCTCTTCACAAAAGCCTGCAGCTACAGATGGGTTTTTGCAGCATAATCTAAAGGTCAACAACTTCTGACCAGCAAACTAATGGAGGACAGACCAGACTGCAGCAAGTTCAGCACTGGGGAAACCTAATTAAAAATTGTGTTCATATTTAGCCAGTGTTTCAGTATTGCACAAGGACAAAGGGAGTACCTGATGTACCTAAGATATGTTCAAATCAATAAATGCTTTTTCCAGAAAGGAAAGCTATGCATAAATATAAATCACATGCCAAACTCACTATTTGCAAGACACAATATGTAGCAAACAGCCAGTTTTCTCCCTCAGTTAGAAGTATTTTAGAAACATTTAAGCAAGTCAAAGTATTCTGAGATCAATGTGACAAAGGGGTGGATTTTGTAGTGATGTCTCTGTGACTTATTTTCACAAGTTATAGAGTTAAAAAAAAAAAAGACATAAAAAAGACATGGACATTCAGAAGCACTTATGATTAATCAAGACTCTCAGGCTGCAAACTTGAAATGCCCTACTTCTCTTCAGCTAAGAAAACTGGTTGAACCCTGCCATACTGCTCAGCTGCCCACCCTTTCACCAGAATTTCTTCAACGGCCCAAAAGTATATCCCTCAGCTATTGAACATCCTTCAAACTGAGAGGGACTAAACAAACAGGACCTATGCTTGACAGTAATGCCTACAACTACAGCACCCCATCCAGAACAAAGGAAAGATCAGTCAGATACCATTTTGTATAGCCCTTCAGTAAGAAATCATTCCAGTCCAGCAGTTCATAACATGGGCAACTGGTCAGTAAAACCAGTTGTTCTCATTCCACAGCAGAGATCGCCAAACAATGAAGCCAGTGCAGTCTTTGGAGCACTGCACGGCCTCTAAATTGATAGGCAGGGGTGAAAGATCTCTGAAAACCAGTATTTCTTTTCTACTTGATTTTATCAGTCAGCTTGAGGAGAGTTAGTGTTCTCGACAGTAATATTTTGTCATTGAACGTGACACAAACACTGGCTTTTAGATATGAATTCTACACCTACACAGATGCAGTCATATAAATTAGCAAAGCCCAAATCACTGGTTACCACAACACTAGTAGTAATTTCAGCTATTATGTAATTGATAATGAAGTCTGTAGTTTAAGGTGCAGAACTATTATTTGATTATAATACCCCTTTTTCACACATTTTTCTGAATATGCCTTATAGGAAGAAACATTCCCTATTTTAAGAGAGTTTTTAAGACTGCTGAAAGCATTTAGCTAAGTTTTCACCTGCAGACTTTTAAACAAGAGCACAGAAAATATACATGTAGGAAAGGAAGTGTACATTTTAAAGAGCTGGCTAAAAGACAGCACTTTGATTTTGCCTCAGTTGTTGATTTGATTCCATGAGACCATGAAGACAACCAACCAGCAGAAATTAAAACATTAGATCACAAGAAATCAACAGACATGAAAACATTAGCTCAGGCATTAAATTTACATTTTCCAGACCATTGGCTCTTGTGACCCAGAATATACTGGGAAATTTGAAGTTCTGCCGTCAGTTCTGTAGCTCTGTTTCACTTTAGCCCAAAGCAACAATCACAAAGCACAGGCTCTCACTTCACTCTCTTGCCCTACACTGGAACATACTTATTTTCAGGTATACCTACAATCTTATTACACATAGGACTGGGGAAGATAAGGTCCACGCTCAGTCTCAGATTGGGATGATACACGCACTGTTTAAATGGAAACAGCAGCTGTTGGGGGACCATACAATCAGTCGCATAGCTGCAAGAAGCTTTAGCGTACTCAGGGAGAACAGAATTTTCAGATATTTCTGTTTCTAATATGGAAGAAATCTTTATTGAGCATGTAACAAGCTGCTACTTTTTAAATTGTTTCAAGCTTTTAAAAAACTTTTCAAATAAAAAAAGATTCCAAGGGATGGCAAGCGCCACATTGTCAAAACAGAAGGCAAATTCTTTCCACAGGCAGTAACTTTTCAGAAAAGCAGAGTGAAAAAGACTCATCAGAGTTTTTAAAACTATGACCAGATAATAATGGTAATATAATACCTCTTAGTAATCTTCCAGGAAACAGTGGAAATTTCATCAAGAATAGCTTAGGAAAATTTCAACCTGAGGCCAACACCTATTATGAAAAATCAGAGCCAAAACTTCCCAAAGTTACAGGCAACTGTTATACAATGGGACAAGTCAGAAAACCCCAATAAGAAGCAACCACACATGCCACACTAAGCCCTGTCTATGCCACAAGGGAAACGATAAAATAAATATTTTGCTGCCTTTTGGCTAACGTGCTTTTAGCATGCTCTCTCTCACTAGTATCACCACGGTGTTTCTCCTAAACATTGTGCTGCAGTAAATGACTTCCCAGGACAGCTTTGTTTCTCTTCCCTGCCTCCATATTATTTTAGAAATCATACTAGAATAACACTGGTGACAGATGTTTAAATACGTCTGTTGCTACCACAGTTCCAACAGCAGTGCACAAAGGCTGTAATGACCACATCCTGCCCGCTACCATTCAGTCTACTCAGCTCCACTGAGCAGACCCAGTGGGATACACATAGAAATGTTCCTCTTTTGATATCCCAGTTGAACAACGGTTCTCCCGGACTTCTAACTTTACCTCCCTTGTAGGAAAGCCAGGTAAATAAAAATCAACATAATGAGCAAGCTTGTGGTGGGAATATTGCCCAGATACTAAAGAATATTTCATATTCTAAAGCAATATCAAATCAGTTACAGAATATTTGTAGTAATATAAACACAATAAAAATACAGGTTTTTGTTTTTTAGTTTTCCCATAATAAATTACAACTCTATGTGATCAAATAGCTCTAATGCAAAAATATTCTACAGATAAAGTTTAAAATCCACTTACACCTCCTGTTTTCAACTGACCTTGCCACGATGAGGCTATGCCTTATACATGGTAGAGGAACCAGACAGCAATGCCCTACATATCATGCATGTGCCCTTTATATGATATACAGTGAAGGTCAACGGGACTCCTGATAAACAGGAACTTTTTGGAGACGGTGTAAGGCCATGACCTATAGATATGGAAGAGGTGAAGCCTGTAATACTACTACTCCTTTTTCATCAAGGATAGTCATGGATCCAGACTCTAACCCCTGGCTATTAGAAGTAGGACACTGGGGAAACCCATGTACGTCAAACCGATCACTCAGGTGAACCCAAACTAGATCCTTACCTTGCTCCCTCTAACAGAAGTCATGGCTGGGCTAAGTAGCACAGGGCAGGGGTAAAAATCTCCCTTCGAAAGAGATCAAGAGAGGTCTCTCTCCTGATGGAAAGTCAGAAGAAAGCCTGGTTGCCACCAGCCTAAGAGCCACGTCTACACTCTTCCGTGAGGCTACTCCCAAAGTGTGAGCTCTGAAAGCATCTTGGGGCACAATGTGCTGATACCATGTTACTAACAGTTAAGAGTTTCTCCCTTGTAACTTCAGCTAAACTGGGACTAAGTGGCAGAAGCACTTGTTATTGATGCACACCCCGAGCGGCGATCCCTCACCAGCCTGTCCAAGCAAAACTCAGACGTATGAGGTTCAGTCTTCACAAGTCTCTCAGACAAAATTATTTTCCTTTTGGATCAAGTTAGTCTTGTATTTGGTAATACTGGGTTTGTCAAAGTAATTTTAAACAAAAAATAGTTTAGGACAGTTACTAGGATATTGGATAGGTTTTAAGGTCATAGAATAAGCTGCTGGAATTAATACAGACACTTTGTAACTTTCTGCATGAGATATACTTCTTTTTAGAAATAACAAAATTAAATCCACAGGGATCTCCTCAAGTCAATAGAAACTTTTTTTTCCCCTGAAATCTTATCCATTAATACTGCTATCACATACAGGAGAACTGAGTAAGCCAAATAATAACTTTGGTCAAGGATTTACACCAATATGGAGCAGGAAAAATCTACCCATGTCAGCGGCTTGTTCTGTAGTATGTAAATACCCTAATGATAGCAAACAATTTTCTTTAGTCTTTCTTTCATTCTCTTAAACAATAACTTTCCAATTTATCAAGATAAATGAAGCTACAATTCTTAAGGGAAAATTTAATAACCCCTTTTAGTAAATTTTTATTTGAACAGTGCCATACAACGTAGACACTAACATTCTGCACCATGTCAAAATAAGTTCCAATTATAGCAGGCTGCGACTTATTTTCTGATTCTAAAGCTGACGAGGTAGATGCTAACTAGTCCTCTTTCATATCTGCTTACAATAATTTTACCATGACTGAAGAAAAATAATTAAAATAACATTCCACCTTCTGCCACTGGGATACACAGTTTTTGTTGCTTTAACATAATGGATTGTTTCTAACACTACTGTCAAGCTGCTTAGGGTAAATTCTTTATATATTCATTGGACGTTAAGTTTTTATTTTTGCCCTGTCAATGACTCTTAACTAAGGATGACAGATCATAAAAGAGAACATTCTGAAAGGTATCATTTTCTTTACCTGTGTTTTTCAGGAAGACTTCTAAGACACCAACAACCTTCGCATATTAAAACCTTCTGGTATAACTACTAAAGGTCATATTTTCCAAAGCATCATATCCACAGTAAGAAACCAGTTTACCTATTCTTACATTTATGGTAACCGTGAAAGAAAAAAATAATGGTTTATTGTGCAACTGAAATACCTAAATACTGTATTAGTAAAAGCAGAAACTGGGCAGATGCGATACTTAGGGACATGGTTTAGTGGTGGACTTGGTAGTCTTAGGTTAACACTTGGACTCGATGATCTTAAGGGCCTTTTCCAATCTAAAAGTTTCTATGATTCACAGATATAACAGTGACTAATATTATTTATTTGTACTCTTGACAGTGGTCAAAGGTCTGGCTTACAAGAACTTGGCCACAGCATGCAAGGCGAGGTATAGATATGGCAAGTTTTTCTGTAGACCTTAGACCAGGCACAAAGTATGAAGGAAGAAAAAACACCAAACCAACCAGTTATGCAGAGGAGAAGCAAAATGCTGGCTTAACTGTATCAAAATAACATTTGTAATTAGGCTAAGCACATATTCAAATTGTCATTTGCGCAGATAAACTAAGTCAGGGCAATTATACGTTGTGCTTTGCACGGTGGTGAAACTTCTATTATTTTTGTGCATAGGCATATCGCTACCACACAAGATACAACGATATGTAATTGTGCCTTGGCACTTTTACTGGAAAGAGCGTATTCCTGACCGTCCTTTACATCAGCTTTGACATCAGCAGAATGATTCTTAGTTTGCTCTAGTCAAAGAAAGGACAAAGTCTATATAATATTACGTTTTAATGTTTCTCATTTCATCAGTAACTTGATTTAATAAATAAGTAAATAAAGTGTTGGAAGATCAGATGACTTTGGGGGAATGGAAGGTTTCATCTCTAGGACAATATTGATGGTGGAATGAATATGAACAGGCATCCTTGATACGTTGCTATCTGTTAGCCGCCCAGTTCTCGATCGTTTCAGCATCAAGTTAAAAGTGAGCATCTAACAGATGTTCTCTGAGCCAAAAAGAGAGTTTCAGAGATGCAGGAAAGCAGGTATTTGCATTATAAGATCGCGAACGTTAGTTTTAAATATTAAAAGCCTTAAATTACAAAAGGACTGAAAAAACATCAGAAATAGTAATTTTAAAAGTACCCAATAATGGGTTCCTTCTCTGAGCAAGAACAAAGAATTGTAGAGCTGAAAACTGGACAGTGGGTATATGCACACTATAGAATGCAGAGCAGAAACCTCTGAGAGGTGCAGACTCCCAACAAAGAGCGAGCACTAAAACCAGCAGAATCATGTCACTCTTTCGCAGCTGTAACTCGCACAGCTTATACCCCTCCATCAATGAACTGAAAAGGACTCACCATTAAGACCTGATCTAACTCCTAGCAAAATCACCTGCCCATAAACAAGACGAAAGTAACTACTAATTTCATTTAAAATTAACTGTTCATTCTGAAATTTCAAGGGTCCAAATATGAAGGTAAAAATGTTTCTTTCCTAAGATACATGAAAAAACTCAGAAAATGGATTTCAGATAAAGATATACAGAAAATGGGGCATTCTCACAAACCTTTTTCCCATATATATGAGTAGTCATTTTAGAGTTGGGACTCAGACCAGAACAACTTCACCATTTTTAGACAGAGCAGGCTGATGAGCCATTTTGGCAAGTTATTTCAAGTAACTTTCAGCTGTACTCAATGACACAGTTGATGACATATTTTCTATAGTTCATATGAACATAGTTCATCACAAGAATGAACTTCGTCTTTACAGTGGATACAAGATGATGGAAAAAAGCTCCATCACAAGAAGCTTCCTGATGCTTCTCTCTTCTGTGTTTTTAAGGCAGCGGCAAACGTTTGGCTGGGAAGATATGTATTCTGGGAAGTTGCGCTACACTGTGGAAAGCTTGCTGCTTCCAAGCAGCGACGGGGAGAGTGCAAATGCAGTACTGAAGTCGTCAGGTTGTTCCCTCTTCCACGAACAAATATGCAAGATGAGGAAAAAGATCAGGGAAACCAGGCTCTGCGCAGGAGGCAGAAGTGACTGGGAACAAGTGGTGAGGTTTCTTCCCCATTTCTGACATGCCAGCCCTACCAAATGCCAAGCAGGAGTGGAGGGTCCAATTTAAGTATATTTGTGATAGAACTTGCCCCTGACTTCCAATGGCCATAGCTGTGCTTTACAGTGTTGGACAGTGACCCACGGCAACGTGTCAGGGACTAATGGCTCGGCAGACATGGGCCGGCTGTTTCCACAGCCAAATAACCACAACCCCTGGCTGCTACCTGTGAGGAGGACACACAAAAGGAGGAGTTTCAAAGGCAGGAGTAGTTCTGCAGTTTTGGTTACTTCTTTGAGACATGTTTGCTCAATTCCAGTTACGCCTTGGGTTGATTCTTCGTAATTTAGATTTTAATTTACTGTAAAACTTTTCCCTTCAATATATTTAATGAGCGCAATAACACTACAAAATGTGTATTAGTCAGCTAATACACCCACACCCTGGGTGTGTTATAGCCCTCAGCAACACTGCTGCCCCAGTACATCCAAGACGTAGGCACACTGGCTGACAAAAACACACCTTGTTGTGTGTTATTGCTTACATAAGACAGGACTTAGCATATGTAACTGTATATTAATGACACGCCTTGATACATTGTTAAACTGGAAACTATGGTTGTGCTCCATCAGAGGCTTAGGTGTGTGCTGCATTACACAGGGAAAAATTAATTAAGAAATCCTGCGTTCTTGCTGGCAGTAGCTGTAGCGATACACTGGGAACAAGAGACCGCACTCCTCACTGACCTACATGGGGCAAGATCCGGGCGAACCGCCTAAGTGTTGAATGCCTCTCAGACAGAATCTCTATCTTGAAATGTGTTATGATGATACAATTCATCTAGAATGAAAAAAAAAAAAAACAACCCCCCCCCCCCCCCCCTTTTTCTGTCCCCAGCCAAGCTGTGGGTTCTCCATCACTGTCAAACAGCCCGAGTGAGAGCTGCTGCCGAAGGGGCCTTTCCCCTCCGCGGCGTTCCTGCACTCAGGCGGTGAGGAATCAGGGATGCGATCTGGCCAGCCCCTCCCGGGCGTTTCCCCCGGGTTACTTTTACAGTTTGCCACTCGGTCTCATCCCGGCACCAGAGAGGCGGCAGCCACACGTGGCTGGGACCTCCCTTTTTGACGCCAGCCCACACGCAGGCTGGCGTAAAGCGATCGGGAAAGCGTATCATTAACGACGTTGGCAACAACCTTCCCCCAGACACAGTTATCCCGACAAAAAGTTGCCTTGCCCCAGTGACTTTTTTCATTTGAATATCAAGTTAAGGCGGCTCGCTGCGGCGGAGCCGAGGGGGAGGTTTCCCCAAATAGCTCTGCTGGCAAACCTCCTCCAAGTCCGCAGTGCCATACCGAGCGATACCCAGCACCCATCCAGCCACCGGTGTTTGAATACTGATTTTTATTCATCGCCCTATTTTCAATATCTTATACTCTTTCCTCTAAGGACATTAACCAAGCTCTCTATGATTTTTTTCCCCCCGCCTTTAATGCTTCAGGCTTACTCACCAGGAACGTTTTACCTCCAGCTGCCACAGCTCCATCAGCTCTCCTACCAGGCCCATTTGAAAGAAGTAGTAAGGTGTTAATTAGGGTGTTAATGGCTACAGAAACACCTTTTTTTTTCATTTCAAGGAAGA
>NW_010554139.1:51988-58989 GCF_000687285.1 Phaethon lepturus | reverse complement strand
TGTTGGTAGACTGCATAAAAAATTTAACAAATAAAAATGCCTTTATTTGGCACACAGTGTAGATAATCTTTGGCTCCCAACAGCTCCAAACTACAATTCTGTTTATTCTCTTTCGATTTGGAACCATGTCATTGTGGAAAAAAAAAAGGTATATATTTTCTTGGTATCTTTGAGCGCCAGAATATATATATATATTTTTAATCTTTAAAATGAATTCCATACCAGAGTGCATCTTCACAAGGAGAAAACGGTTGTGTTAATGTTTGAAGTAACGTGTGGTTTCACAAACCAGCTGAGCCAACCTCGCATCCCGCTGCTGCCGAAAGAGGCTTCCTCCCCCTCTCCCTTGCCGAGTCTTCCCAGTGCCAGCCCACAGTTGCGCTGGCTCCGGCACTTGTCCGATTCCTCTTTGAGTTCAGTTAACTCACTAAACTGACATAAAGCTGTTCACTTCTTTTGCTGGGTTCATCTTCTGCCCGTTGAGTGAGCTGAACCAGCTGAAGGCGGAGGGGGGGGTGTCCAGCGCAAAGCACAGGGAAAGCGGTGGGAAACACGTACCTGGGGGATTCTTCCTTTCGACAGCAGCAGGCTGCTGAAATGGCTCAGGCACCTTGTTGTGAAACCTCACCCTAAGGGCACAGCTTTACTAAACAGCCTGATACAAAATTAAGAGTTTGCTATTACAGAAAGAGACAGGTCCTAGTAGTCATCCGATCTCACGTTAAACTAATTCAGCTTGCTGAAGTGGCAGAAATCCACCTGGGGTGGCAGTTGCTCTTTGCCAGGTCAGCAAGCGGAACTGGAACATCTTCTGGTCTGATGAGTGCGGAAGCCGACACGAGGCAAAGGCAGAACTTCGTGGCAGGGCTGGGAAGGAGAAGAAAAGCCAGGGAGAAGAGTTTCAGCTCTCCCTTTCAGCTGGGGAGAGAGCTGAAACCTTGTGAAATCATACCACATTTTATGAAAATTCCTGGCAGACAAACAACAAATTATTTGTCCACTCCTGTTAAGAGGTAACTGTTCCCCTAAAGTCTTTATATAACTTGTAGACTTGTGTAGAAGCTAAAAACTGTGGTTCTTTTTAATCAAAATTTTAATTTAATGGATTATCCCAGTCTAACAGTCACTGCAAAAATAGATACCGTGATTTCAGATACTGCTGTACACCAGACTCTGTGTTACCCTTCTCCCAGCTTGACAAGTTAATCATAACTGTTCTTCATTCGCTGCAGTGCAAAATCAGCATGGCTAGTTCAAATTATCCTCAGCAGCATTTTATATTAAGCAAAGGAGGAAATTCTGGTTGTAATTGGAAAATAATTTTCAGAGATATCAGATGGATAGGAAAACTTAGTTCCAACACTGCAGTTGGAACAGGGTGGACAGGCCCCCTCAAAGGCATGGCATCACACCAACACTCTTCCAGGTATACAACACAGTTTGTCTTTTTAAACCAGCACCTTTCTAAATGCTGGTTGTTTTCAACTTTCATTAGCTGCTGTTTTTGAAACACTTAGGTCTCTTGGGTGGGAGTTTTGGGTTTTGTTTGTTCACTTGTTTTTCAGTGGAGCAGGTCATTTGGACCCTTTTGCTCTACGTTACAGCTAGCCTGAGATGAGAGTGCATTTGTCAGGTGGCTTATAGTCACTCAGAGGTTTGAGGCAGCTGGTACCTTTGCCAACAAAAAAGCTTTTTCTCTCAGCATATGCTGCATCAGTACTAGGGAGGTTTGCACCACAACTCTGCCAACCCAGTTACAGTGACACATTTGTAAGTGTGGCATGACAAGACCTCAGAGTAGTGACCTTCACACCCCGCTCTGACATGAATTTTGCTGGTGGGGCAGAGGGATATTTTCCCATTACTTCTATTCAAACATACTCATATCTTTGGCTTTTGGTTACTCATATCTATTTTCTGATCTATTCTGATAAGAGCCTATTAGAGAAGATATTATACAGAAATTTCAGATCCAAGTTGCAGAAATATCTGGAGTCATAAATAAACAATGGAGTTCATTAAATCTGATCCATTAAAAATACAATCTTGTGACTTGTTTCTGGTTCTGGCAGATGACTTCTACAAAAAGGTGTTGAAATACTGAACATTCACATCTGAACTCCACTCCAAACTTAATTTAAACTTCAGCTTCAATAAATCTGTCTCATTACCTCATCCTTACTTTTAACTACTAATAGCAAGTAACTTTATGGATTGCTACACCTGACAAATTATTAAATATCTCAGCTATTTTCTAAGTGAAATGAAATCTACATGCGTTTCTTTAGTCCTCATCTCCTTTCAGAGAAATGAATGTATGTCCCTGTACTGGTCTTACTTTATTTAAATAACCTGATAACTCATGTTTTCTCATCTTCTCAGGATTAAAAAAAAAAAAAAAAGGTACCGTCTCTCTTAGTCTGCTCTTTCCTAATGAATACAGTTCTCTCAGATCTAATCCTTTTGAGTAACTAAAATCCTCAAATCTTTGAATCATTCTGGTTTCGTAATACTTTTCTGTAACAAGAAAACCAGGATGCAGGCACTACCTCCCCTAATTCATATTCTGACATCTGTATTGGCACAGGATAGCCTGCAATATTGTATTTGGACTAGACTGTTCACAGACGTGCAAGTATTTCACTTCTGAAGTAATAGAATTGTTGATCTTTTAAAAGAAACTACTGTTCACTGAAACACTAAGTTAAGAAAAAATACTGAAGGGAAAGGAATGAAAATAAATTATTTCTCCAAAGGAGGTAATTACATAGCTAAGCATTATCTATGGAGAGAAAGAAAATCCTAAGAATCCATGGGGCTTGTCAGAGTTACTTTAATGTGCCTGATTTTTTACAAACACTAACCTACAATTTCCTGACATCTTAAATTATATGTTTCTGAGAAGAGTACAGTTGGGCTACAGTATGTCATACATAGAAAGTCCTTGCTGACTGAACAGAAGGACATCTTTGATGCTATTATGACAGGCTGGAAAAATCCTTACAAAATAAGTCCTCTAAAAAAATATATCCTAGAGTTAACTGACTGGTCTACGGAAAGCATTCGGTGCAATCTCAGCTGAGATTCAAACTTAGTTCCCAGTCTCTGTTACTAACTCCAGCAGAAAGGCCTGAATAATCAGTAAAACAAACCAATAACAGGGGAAAATCTTCCGGATCCCAGAGGCTTGCAAAAGATCTGACTGCAATCCATGAGGATGGAAAATAACCAACCCAAATATTTTGACCAGAATTAAGTATTAATGCTTCAGGGGCTTCCAGAAAGAAATACAATTAAATGGAGTTTAAAACAAAATATTAGAGAAGGAAAATAGATTTCAAGTTATTATGCAAACCAGACATTTTCTATGCAAATTCAGGCACTGAACTTCTATAATCTGAATTTTAAAACATAAGTTGATGACTTGATTGTAAATGGTGTTTTTTCTTTCTGAATGTCATGCTAAATTACTGTGTGCATATGCAGGGTGCGTGGGTGGAAGGGATTGGCACAAGGAGGAATTCATTCTTGTGAAAAAAAAAAAAAAGGTTTTTCTAAGGGCATGGTTAAGAATAAGAATATAGCACTTCCAATAAAAAATGGAACTAACCACTGTCTGCAAGCACATCAATGTGCAAATGAAGAAGCATTACTCACTAGGTACTGACTAGAGTTGATTCAGCCCATGCACACACCAGTAAGCCGGTCTCGCTGGCCTCACTCTCAACCTTCTCATCTCTCTAGGTTATATTCCCTCTGTGGGGATACCAGGATGCCTTACAAGTCAATATGGACAATCTTCAGACTGGTCTTCTGAACACGTCTCTGCTATCAATTCCTACATATATTCTATTATTGAAGTACAACTTAGAGATACTGATCGAAATACTTGGCTTCCGTAATTCCCGTTTTGCTTCATCAACCGGAGTAGCACAACAGCTGTTAAAAGCCTTTTATATTTAAAACACAATTCTAGACCTACTGTATATTTTCAGTTTACAAACCTGCGATACGGAATAAGAAGAATTAGGTGGGAAGTCACAATGCATTTCTAAATACAGCAAACTCTACTGGAACCTGTATATATGCAGCCATAACTTTCTCTCATCAAGATGAAGTAGCAGTTTGTCTGTATATCTGAAAATTAGGAACGCTGAGCTTGTGGGCCTTATCAGGCAAGCAGTGAGTAAGCCCAAAGTCTACTAACTTCAACAGGATGAAGCAGGTCCCCACTTCTGGCATTTTTGGACTAATACAGCAGAATTTTTTAGCTTGCACAACCCAGTGCCACTCCGCTGTGTCACTGACACTTTGCTAATTTACATGAGTTCAGCCTTCCTTAGTCTAGTGAATGTGGGAAGTGCTTAAATAAATAAGAAAGCCTATTTTATGCTGCGTCTGTATCTTGGAAGATTGTTATGTGGCTATTTGTACAAAAGAGCAACAGAGCTGTGCTACCAAAAAAAATTATGAACAAATTTCTCATAATATTTATGCAACAACATCTCAAAATACAACTTAATCGTTAGTTTGCATCTCAATTGTCAGAATAAGACGAAGGCATCTCAGCATGAAATCTATTTCTAAGAGATAACGATATTATTGTTCTGTAGTGCATATAATTTGATCAATGCCTTTTCTGGAATAGTTTTTAACTCTTCATCCCACCAGAATATGCACTAAAACCTGTCCCCTGCAACAGCCATATACCATTCTGCAGAAAGATGCTAAAACGGTATAACCGTAAGAGAGTATGGAGGACTGTGTTAACATTTGCTGACCTTTTCAGGTTATTAAAGTTTATTTCAATTTCCTTGAGATAATAGTACTTTGGATCAATATGTGTGTTTGATCTCAATGGTTATTTATAATTTCCTATTGAAAGTATACAAAAATTTAGTCCTGCTACATTTCATCTCCTTGCATACCAACAGTCTTCCAATAACTGAATTGATAACACTTTCTGTCTAGCAGCATCTATAAAGAATAGTACTCTATATACACCTGTTTGTATGTCTTGTTCCCCATACCCCCAATCTAAATTGCTCTAAATTTCTTTTTAATATAACATTGTTTTCTGTGGTCACATTACAGGATTATGTCCTGGTTTTGCCTGTGATAGAGTTAATTTTCTTCCTGGGCTCAAGCGATACAGCAGGCTCAGCCTCCAGATTAGGAATTGGGAATTTTATTTCCAATTCTATCACTAGCCATCTTGGATAAAATAACCACAAATGACAGAGTAAAATATTCTGACATTATCAGAACAATTGACAGGAGCCTCAGTATGTAGTATTAGTTTAAAATTATTTTGTTGCTTCAAATTGGCGATGTCTTTTGAAAAACAAGGCTCTAAAGGTAAGAATAAAGTAAAAAATGCTTGGAAGTGAGATTAATAGGAACCAAATCAGTTTCACTTTTTTGAGCAGAAACTGGAGCAGATTAAAGTTATCAAGGCCAAAAATAACCTTTCAGATTAGCATGCTTTCAATAGACAAGACTGGCTTCTTCTAACAAAGAAGAATAAAACTTGGATGTGTCAAAAGCCAATGACGGTTTGGGACTTACCCAATTTGAAGTCTTACAAATAAAAAGCTGAAATCTTGAATTAGACTCTATTTGTCACCCAAAAGCAATACAGGGTGAATCAGCAGGCAGTCATCATTTTCTGCCTTCTCCACACTAATCAAGCTGCCTCATTCTGCTCCAGTGACAGCCCGTCACTAAGGCATCAGAAACCTAAGCATCTGAACTGAGTCTTTTCTTAGCACTGTGGTCAGATTCAGAATTATGCTAGTCTCTATAAAAAAACAGGAAGCCTAAGGAAAGGCCGCACAGCTAAGGACATGCTTTCTCGTGCGTATGTGGTGAACAAGCAACGGTTTGCTGATACACAAAATTCGATCCCGCTATTCCCAAGGATGCGCTGTTTTCAGAGTTTTCTGTGTCTGCAGACAGAGACTAAAACTGGCTCACACGTGCCCATAACAGTTGTCTTGACCAAGTCTAGAAAGTCTTGCTACTTCCTTCCTCAAAGCTGAGACAATGTAATATTTAGTCATAAAGTGTACTTTCTGCTCAGACTGCAAGCAGTAGTAGTCCGGACAATTCCTCTAGAATTTAATCCGACAAATATCCAAGCTGCAGCAGTCTGGAAAAACCTGGTCAGCTCTGACCCACAGACAGCTCTAACACGTCACTACCCCAAGAAATACATCACGTGCAAGTTGGCGTCCGAGGGGAGTGCGGAGCGCCCTTCCTTGCACGCCGAAGGTGGGTCACCACCTATTGTTAGCGTTAGTCAGCACTTGTGTAGGGTTGGAAGAGGTTTAAGGCGATGATAAATAGTTTGATATTTTATGTTTAAAGGCAAGAAGAAACCTTCTCTACTGATTTACGAAAGGGTGAAAGAGCTGAACGAACAAGTCTGCCTATGAGCTTGCATGGAAGAGACAGGTGGTTTCAAACGATTGCCTCAATTAAATACAAGTATTTCAGAGAGATGTTTCTCTGATAACCAGATGAATGATATCACGGGGAAATTTCATCCTGCCAGAAACCCAATGACCTCTCCAGTTTCTACTTGCAGTAATATCAGCACATACACAGTAATACCTTTTGCTTAGAATCTGCTATGTAAAGCCCAAAAAAGTTCATATAGAAACAAGTGGCCTTTTTTTGACTAACAATAGAAATAGTGGAAGGATTTTGGAAGTTATTGAAGATCCACCTGACTATTAACAAAGATTAATTGGTGAAGTGTGTTTTCCTTGATATAAAAACTGCAATAACACTAATGGAACAAAACCAACCAAGAACCAAGCTTTGAAAGTCTCCAACAGTCTTTCGCACCTTAACCTTGTGTACAAAGCATCTTAACATATTGTTTCTAAACAACATTTTTGTTTAAAATTTGACTGAATTTCACAAAGGACAAACGTTTAAAATAAATATTATAATGAAATAAATTTTTAATTTAGGATTAAAACTTTCTCTTTTCT
>NW_010554139.1:30561-51957 GCF_000687285.1 Phaethon lepturus | reverse complement strand
TTTCCCTCCAGTTATATTGCACTTGGCCTGATCCCTTTTCCTCCCCAGTCTTTTTCTTTGATCTATAAACCAATGCTAGTTAAATATACATAAAAATCAGTGTCATTAAGTTAGGAAGGCAGACTTGCCAAATTCAAACATGTACACTGAATATTTTCTTTCCATAAAGCTGTGTTCGGCTTTACAGCTAAGTCAAGCTGTACCTTAAAGCTTCAGTAGTAAGGTACCTGTATCAGGTACATAAAGGGAACATTTTTTATCTTAAACATTTTTAAAGTGTGGATTACAAAACTACAACTACTATTCTGCCATTCAAAATTAAAAGCAAGTGAACTGCTAAAAACATAAGCTGTCAAAAACCCGCTCATTTCTGTTCTTGAAACTTTTCATACTTGCCTGAAAACAGTTTGCCTAACAGGCATCAGCTTCAGTAAAGAGAAACATTATTTGTTTTATAAATTGCCACTGCAAAAGATTTATTTGACTCATATTACATTCTATCAATATTCATTGTTGTTTCCACAAGAGCTGTAAGAAAATAAATACTGGCTTTGCATTTCATTACCAGTTCCCAAGTTTGAACCAAAGTCTACTTACCTGCATCTTCAATAAGCCTAAATATTTTAGGATAGTATCTGACTTTGCTTTGATATGATTGTTCATCCAGACCAAAAAGTAAGAAATTGAGTGGATTAAAACTATGTGAACCAGAATAAACACGCAAACAGAAATGTTTGCATAGACGCCCTCTTCAGTGACACTGCAAACATGCACATAACCGAAGACTGAATTTCTTGGGAGATGTGCATGAAAATTTTCATAATGCCGTATCACATTGCTCTCTCATCTGTATTTCTGGTACTCTTGAGCGCAGGTGCACCAATCAACATCAGCTACATTTGAGAGCAGAGGTACATTTTGAAGAGTTAAAAGTAAATCGTTGTAATAGAACAAAAATATAAAAGAAAATATATGAATTCAACTACAAAGTCAAAGATAGTAGAACACGTTTTAATTAATACTATTTAAATTCAAGCTTTCAAGAACTCTAACGCTCCCTGGATTTCAATGACACCATCTAGTCGGTTTTCCTCTTTTGAAAATTGCAGGGTGCAACTGCACTTTCTGAGTATCATACCTGTCTCATTTCTATATGCTGAAGGGATAGCAAAAATCTCTCCCAAGTAATTCTGCTATCCAAGGTTAAGCTCAGATACTCGTGTATAGTGATATTTCTTTTCTTGCCTCTCCTTTTCCTTCCTTCTTTGCTTTAGATCACAGTCAGTTTTAACCCTATGATTAAACTGTCATTAGCAAACAATTTCTACAATGTTAAAACAACGGGGTTTTTAAACCTCAGTTTTCAAATGTGAGAACATCAACACATTTGTGGCTTTTTTCCTCTGTGACTTCACAGGAGTGTATAATGATCATTATGAGCTGTTCCACATTTTAAAATTAACGACCAGATTTGAGCAAAAGCTGCAAAGGTAAAAATGCCATCAGAGGGCAAACCACTAACAGTGTCGCTCAGAAGTTTCTGCCCACATATTCAGCCCGATGATTTTGAGACTAGAGATTAATTACAAAAGTACTGTAAGGAAATAGTTATGTATTATGTGGTATAATTGTAGAAAATTATTGACACCTGTAATTACTTAACTAGGAACAACAATTTTTGCATTAGAATATCAAGATATTCTTACATGTATCACTTTCTTTAAATGAAACCATTTATGAGAACATAAACCATTTAAATCAGTGCCAATGATATCACATTTACGTAAAAAGAAATAGCAGAAACGTGTCATCAAAATCAGAAGTGACGAATCTAGATCACAGTTGTAGGTGCCACTTGACATTTAAACTGAATTTAAATGTTCATACAGGGCAGTGAGACTTTATGGTACTTTGGAAACTTTTCTCCAAAGGAAATCACAACAGAAGTAACAGAAAGCAAAACCCTTTCTTCATCAACTCACAAACAAAAAAACCACACTAGTAATTTAAATTGCGCATACTGACGGTAGCACGAAGCACTCAATTGCTGGACATGCTGGACTGACTACTGTCATAGCTCCAGTAGTACCTGAACACTTCCCAAGCAAGTAGAAGTTTGCTGCTTTTCCATCTGCAGCAAATGTAACAAATGGGGTGGTAGGGATGTAGAAGACCTTTTTACAGACATTAGCAAGCTGAAGAAAGGAAATTTGCTTCCCATCAGGAAAGTCACAAGAGACCACTTAAACACAATTCTTTCTGTTCATGCTAATGAACCCAAAGCATACGCTTAAGGTCTTAATTTTGATCGTGACCAAAGTCCTTGTTCCTTCCTTCATCCTGCTTCTGCTCCAGAAAACCAGACTAAGATTCTGTTCAAAGTCACAGGCTATGACTCTATGTCTATGCACAGTGCTGAGTATGAGAAATAAACCCCTCTAGACAGAAATATGATGACAGCTAGAGGAGACATGCAGGTAGCATGAAAGCTGAGCAAGTCGACACCTATCTTCTCAGAAAGTTCACAGGATAGCTAGACTTCCACATAGTGACTGCAAAAAATATATTAAATTAATAGGAGCACTATTTTCTCTGACTGTTTTGGAGAACAATGTGAACCATCTTAGCAAAAGTTAATAGTGCTGGTATGGCCCCTAGGCACACTGAAGACATGATGGCCCTATTTCACTCCCAAAAGCACAAAACCTTTCCATTTAGAAAGCTCCAGGAAGGTTCCCAGAACTTTTTTTTACATCTCTGTATTGTGACGGCTCCTCTACGCTTGATCACATCTCTAGGCCAGACAGAAATAAGGGTGCTGAATCTTGCCTTGTTTTACTTCAAGGTGCTGTGTGTCAGCAGGGCACTAATGACAGATGAAACTTTTGCCTTCCTCTTTGTAGGCTCTGAAAGACTACCCACCCAGTTACAGAAGCCAGAAAAGGGCCTAAGTACTTCACTGTGACCTCTCACCATAGTTCTACGGCAAGGAAAGCCGACCCTCTTAACAGCACTACGAGTCCCAAAGGTGCTTAAAAACATAAACTAAGACCAACTATTGTATTGCAGAAATCACTTTGTATAATGACAGAATGAGAGGAAAAAAAACCATCACAAGTTTTTTTTTCTGACAAGGCTCAAGTTGTTTATTTGTAGATGCACTGAAGTTGCCAAAATAAAACAGCAAAATGATCTACATAAATCACCTTAGGTGCCATGCATAAACAACACTTACTGGAAGGAAGAAAAAAAAACAACAGAACAACAGAGACATGAGACAAGAAGGTCTTTTTTGTTGCTGGTGGTGGTGGTATATAATCTTGCTTCCAGATCTAGTTCTTCAGCAAAGATTATATCAGATTTTTTTTTCTTTGTATATTGTGTAATCAAACTGGTTTAGACATCTCCAATAATGAAGACATTGCTACTATTATTATAAAGTCATACAAAAGTAGGTGAGCAGCTGTAGCCTAATAAACACTCAGCTGAACAAAGGAAACTGCTGACAAGCTGCAATCTTGTTTTAATGTAAATTCTCATGTGTTCTCATCATATTTTAATTGTACACAACAGTAAGTAAGCTTCTGTCACTAGCAGTTTCTCATAAATGGGCTAATGCTAATTATCTCTCTATTTTCAACCACATGGTTTTAGTGAAAAGATTAATGTCAGGAAAATAACACAAAAATAGTGAGCTTCGCAAGCCATTTGAGTGGCAGAAAATATGATAGTTTATTTTACTTTTCTAGTTTTATATGAAAGCTGTGACAACTCTCTCATAAGACATCTCAATATTTCAAGCATTAGATCTAGCGATATATTAATTTTCTAAGAAATATATAACCCGTTTCCCTTAATCTTTCTTCGAGATTGTTGTACTGGTGAACTGAAAGCCAAAATGTCCAACTCCAGCACCATCACTCAATTTAAGGGCTGGTCTTTCTTACATTTGGGAATATGTAATTAAATATGGGCAACAAGTTGCCCTCTCTTCTGTCCTTTGTTCTACAGCTGGCATTAGGAAACGTTTGTTTGGTCTGAAATCATTTGTACTAGTCTGACAAAGTTATTTTAGTTCTGATTAATGATAAGATACAGCATCTAAAAGAATGATTGTCCAGGGAACGATTAAGAAGAAAGGGCCCTTTGAGCCACTCAAGCGCTACCAACTTGCTGCTTTTCATTTTCACTCTTCTTGTCTGATCAATCTCTCTAGCTACATGTCTTAAGTTTCCAGTCAAAAGTCAAGACCGTACTGAGTAATGTATAAACATAGAGCTTGAGACACAATGGTGATGCCTGCAGTAGGTGGTGGCCCCTAGACCAGCCATACATACTTTGTACTGCAAGCATGGCGTCAGGTCAGGCTGGAGCACAGCCCCTACTGTACAGAGGAACCCGCGTGCTGAAGCACACTGCTTGGGCTGGCGTGTTTGCACCGGCTGCCTTGCAGAGCAATAGGGCTGGTGGAAGACTGAGGGGTGCGGTGACTACTGCTCCTATAGCTGCTTTATTAGCGTGGTACCAACAGTTGTCCAGCTTTTTCATGTACCTTGGTTGATTTTCTGTTCAAAACAGAAATACACTTTTTGCTTTCTTTTAAACAAGTTCATGGGTAATAGCGTTTGCATTTCACAGGATGTTAGCATGATACTGCTAAATATGATATTATTGCATCTTTTGGATAAAGGTTCAAGTAAGGTTGCCAGAACTTCTCTGTTCTCACTAATAATGTGATTGTGGCTAGAAAATGTCCCTAGAAGACCTCATCCAATGATGACACTATAATATGTGGTGGCTTTGGTGACTCTTCTCTCCCCCTACAGCCTTCCTGAATGCACACAACTTCACTGGAGCATGTTCCCCTCTATGGACATTATAACACAGATGTCCAGCTCTGATCCATCTTTTTTGCAGAAGAGTGAGAGATACATCCCTGTCCATCAGAGGGGAGAAGAACAGAAAGGTACATCAGAAGTGCAACCACTTCCAGTCTTAAAGAGGCTGTACCCCTGTAAGCTGGGTGAAGAGCTGGCTCAAAGCAGTGCTACAGAGGGTACAGGCTGTGCAGAGCGGGACACAGAATTCATATCACATTAAAATGAGTATGTCCAGTAGTATCAAAATCTAATGTGTTTCATATTATTTGGGAATTACATTTAGAACTGCAGCGCTGCCATAATATTGAGATAGTGTTCATCACTGCTTTATATTTCTCACCTTTAATCATTTCAAGATATAGTTATTTTTCTTTCTCACATACATGTATTCAGCAGTAGTCAATGCTGCTCCTTTCATATTCCAATCCACATCCTGCGGCTGTCCTCTGCACCTTGCCTTACTCCCAGATGTCCCAGAGTCATTAAATCACTGGCAGAGTGATTACATTTGCATTCTACTGTCTCATCCAAGTTCAACTAAAAGTATAATAATTTTTTAAGTTCTTGAAGTATTCTACAAGGTATTAGGCAAGAGTTGAATAAAACAATCTTGGTAGATTGATGTTTGGCTGCTATTATTGTCTAGTAGAGAAGGACAAATTCGGTTTGCCTCATTTCAAGGCCATTTGAACGTTGTGGGTCAAAAGCTTGATTAGACCATTACTAGGTTCATCTCCTATTTAACCCAGTTTGTTAAAAGAGGAGTGAGGAAAAAGACACAGAGGCAAGCTTTAAAAATCAAAACCATATCAATGCTAGTTTTGCTTCTAGGAAGATTGTTCAGCATCCCACATAGTTTAGTCTCATATCACAGCATCCTATTGCACTACATTTCATTTTCTTGAAATGTACAACTGAAGGAACTTAAAACTCAAATGGAATTAAAACTGTTAAACCAAAATACTTAGTATCCTACAGAATTTCTGCTCCTCAGTCAGTTCTTTGGTCTCTTCTTTTGATCTTTTTTTAAGAGAAATATATAACTTTTTGCTAGGACTTAAAGTACCTAATGATTTGGGATGCCAAATCAGAGAAACTTTTTATAGGCCTGATATTCAGGAGTAAGTAATTAGTATTTCTAGGAAATCAGATTTCCTTTGGAATGTCTGCAACTAAATTTGGAAAATTAAGGTATCACAAACCCTAGTCATTTAAAAAACTTTTAGCAATTATGTAGATGGAAATACTAAAAAATAAGAGAAGTTATAAATTAATTAGAAAATTTTAGAGGATATACAGTGTATAAGCCTAATTGGTGTGCACACACAAGCACATAACAGCATGCTAATGAAATGATATACTCTTGAGATCATAGTTATACAAAATTGAAGTATGAAGCTGGAAGAAGGGGAAGAGGATCTTGTTGAAACCTGCAGCGGTCAAAATGTAAGATGAGAGTAGGCATTTTAACATTCTTGCTCCTCCAGATTTCAACATCAATTCTCACAAAGCTTTCAGCTTCATTTAAAAGAAAAAAAAAATTTCAAGAAAAAAATCAGGAGCATCTGGTTCAGGAACTGAGCAAAGAATAAAACACATGTAAGTAGAGGTGGAAATGTAGAATAAAAGACATGTCGAGAAAAGGCTCCTAACAAATATAATGGTGAAGGTGATATAGAGACTAGAAGAGTCTATAAAATCATTCATTATTAAATAACATCACCTCCAAAACATAATATATATTCCATCTCAGAACTACAATTACATGAATAAATTGCATGAGCATCTCTCCGATGTCATCAGAGCTCCTCAGTGAAGCAACAGTCCACTTGAGCAATCCTGAGGGCATATTATTTAAGTCTTTCAATGACAGCTGTAATTTGCTTTTCAGCAACAAAAATTTTCCTCACCAAACTAAAAGAAATATTGCTATATTAGCAGAGTCAGGGCCACACATAACTGACTGATACATGGGGCACAAATTACTCTTAGCCATCTTATAGTTATGGACTTTGAAAATAAATATTGTGTGCAATTTCCTGAATATATCCCCCATTTATATTGCAAATACATAAACTGTACTAATGATTTAAAATGACAAAAGAGGGCCCTGATCTTTATAAACAACGATTCTTTTTATGCTTTATGTAAACGTGTTATCACGTATGCTAAAAATTACCTTTTATAGTATTTAAATACTGGTAGTACTTTGAAGAAAAGCAGCAGTATGAGGATGCGTTAATATACTCATTTCCATGGGAATTATTTGATTGTAAAAGATGAATGTGTTCTTGTTTTTAACTCTAATCTGCTTTGCGTAGACTTTTGCTCTAGTGAGAACAAGCAACACACAGCTACTCACTGAGGGTTCTTAGTTAAAATTTTAGGGCTGACTAAATACTGCTTTACCAGTAACCTCTGTTGAGCTTTTCTGCTCCAGCATCAGGACCAGCAGCACTGGGCCCAGGCTCCCTTGGGAAATCCTGCCTTTGTATCTCCCCAAGCCCACCGCAGGGAAAACCTCTGCCTGGGGGGACACGTAGAGAGCCCTGCGCCGGCTCTTCCCTGGAAACACCGGCCTCTTGCATGAAAAGCCACAAAGGAAGTATTCAGTCAGAATGAGCACAAGGTATTCTACCTTGATTCTTCTTTTTTTCAGTGATGAAATGGGACAATAGTAAATTGCAGCTACAAATAATGTGATTTGTTTAAATTATTAGTCTGGTGAACTCCACTGTTTAGTATACATACCTCACATCACATATATATACACCTCGCATCATGTATACATGGCATATTTTTATACACACATTTTACTTAGCACAGGTAGGGGCAGGTTTTAATATAAATTATCTTTTTCTGATGCAATTCTAATATGCAATAAGTCTATTCATTACAATTACCAGGGATTTAGAGCATAAAGATCAGATTTTTATCCACAAGGCACAATATTATGCACTACGGAACATACTATTTTGACTTTTCAACATATACTGGGGTTATGCTCCACAATAGTTCTCTTGCAATTAAGTACACCAGTATATTTCCTTAAAAAATGAATTTGAAATCTTTGGGGCTATTTGATACTATAAAATTACATGCATCTGTTGATCCGTTTCTAAATGAACACTACATATTTCTGAAAGAAGTACTCTTTTATTGATATTAAAGGATTTAGGTAATCATCTGCTTTTGACAAGACTGAGGATTGTGTGTCAACTTCACTGCTTTTAAAATGCCCCCCTGAAGAGGCTAAAAAAGCAGGCTGTGTAAGCAGAGTAGAGCTGGTATAAAAATGATGCGATTTTCTTATGCGGCACCATATGAACTCGTCAACTAGGCATTGCATCCCAGAGAAAGCATCTGCTGTGTGAAATTTAGGACACTAATTCACAGCCCATAGAAGACTGCATCACCACAAATCACATTTGTTATAAATTTATAATGATGTTCATATAAAAACATTCCGTTTTAACAGTTTAAAGAAGTGACAGCACTGGGCACTTCATAAATGATTAACTAGTAGAGTCTTCATAATTTAAATGTGGAGGTTTCATCACTGAAGACGCTGGATTGAATCACTGTTTGAACTTGGAGGGGGGGAATCAGTTACTGTAGAAACCTACGGAAAGACCAACCTCAGTGGACACAAAAGCTATTTTTAAACATAATCTTGTTTCAGAACACTTACACGAATCACAGAGTCACCTGAAATTGTGCAGCACCATGTTCATAAAGCCCAGATACTGTTATCATTGCCAGGGATTAGTACATAAGCATGGACCCTCTGTTACGGAACTATACAAGTATGCACTTATTGTTAATCAATACACCAACCAACCATTAGATGCATGAGATACCCAGGGAAAAACTTTAAGTATTTGGTTTTCTTTCACTGTATGTATGTTTTGACTGATGCTTCTGAAATAATTTTCACCTTTGATCTTTCCGACCACCTCTAACTCCTTAAACACTGTCTTCCTTTTGCTTCATATGGTCATATTGCTTGGTCTCATTACCAGGACCAGCATACTTTTGTTGTATCTATCTCATATTTTTACTCACAATTTCCATCTAACAGATAACCCGTACCTGGAATGCCCCATCGGTCTATTTGTCTCCTTTGCCTAACTCATGTGCCTCAGAGTCCCACATCCTCACAGCTTGATGGCCAAGAACTGTCTCCCTCTCCAACATATCTCTTTAAGCACTCCAACTGTATTGCCTGTTTATCTGCATCCACACACTGGCTATTCAATCAAGCTCTGTGCGACCTGCAGATTTGCTCATGGCAAGATTTTTTAAAATAGCAGCTTCTCAGCAGTGCTCCAGCCTTATAAGATGAAGAGGCTAAGGATCTAGACAAAATGAAACACAGCTAATGTTTGTCAGATGCCATATTTAAGTGCAGAACTTGAAATATATTAGAAAATAAATACATAGAAACACTAGTAAGGAAAATAAGGAGCATTGAGGATTAATGAAGAGGGTATGTCAAGACCTTTTACTCTGACTGTCCAGGACTAGGTAATTTAGAAGTCCCACTCTTCTAAACTCCTTCTAAATTACCTAGTGGTAATTAGGACCACTCCTTTCCAGCAGGGAATCTAATGCCTATATGCTTTCCTCCTGATACATGGTAGTTAAAAATTCTACTTACGTGCTGAAATTTAATGGACTATTTCACCCTCGCTAAACTTATCAGCAAGGAGACTGAGTTTAAGAGAATAGATGTAATAGAAAAGGGAGGTTTTGTTGAAGGGTTTGCAATACGAGTTTGCAAAAAGTCACAGTAAACCTGGTTTCTATGTGTACCTGTGTCTCATCTGCAACACAGGCAACCAAAATCCTTCAAAGCTCACTTAGTTTCTGGTAACAGCCTCACATGAAAACTGAATGAAGACTAAGGATTTTCAAATAACTCCTGTGACCATAAGAATTTAAATTTGGAATAAAATAAAGATACTTTTGTATCAATAATCAGGAGCAACTAAATAAATTCCTGTTCATGCTTGCACAGAACTGAACACAGACCTGTTTCATCCAGGATAGACATCTTTGTATCAAATTATTTCCTATTAGGGAGAGTCACTTTCAGGCAATTCCTTTATCTTATTTTAAATACAGGAAACAAGCTGCATCGCTCTCTGGAGCAAGAAATGACTTTTTACTGTGCTTGCATTGAGCTTACCACAATGAGGTCCTGGTCTACAGGCCCTAATGCAATTCAGTTATAATAATAATGAAAGCAGCAACCACCGCTCCTTCGCTCCCATTAACACTACAGAACCTGGAAATATGTGCAACCTGGTATTAACATTATAGCTTTTAATCACAGAATCACAGAACCACCAAGGTTGGAAAGAACCTTCAAGATCATCAAGTCCAATCATTAATCCAGCACCACCGTGTCCCCTAAACCATGTCCTGAAGCGCCACAGCCACACGTTTTTTGAACACTTCCAGAGACGGTGACTCCATCTGTTCCAATGCTTGACCACCCTCTCGGTGAAGAAGTCTTTCCTAATATCCAATCTAAACCTCCCCTGGCGCAACTTGAGGCCATTTCCTCTCGACTTATCACTGGTTACTTGGGAGAAGACACCAACACCCTTGTCGCCACAACCCCCTTTCAAGTAGTTGTAGAGAGCGACAAGGTCTCCCCTCAGCCTCCTCTTCTCCAGACTAAAAAACCCCAGTTCCCTCAGCCGCTCCTCATAAGACTTGTGCTCCAGATCCCTCACCAGCTTCGTTGCCCTTCTCTGGACACGCTCCAGCACCTCAATGTCCTTCTTGTAGTGAGGGGCCCAAAACTGAACACAGGATTCAAGGTGCGGCCTCACCAGTGCTGAATACAGGGGCACGATCACTTCCCTACTCCTGCTGGCCACACTATTCCTGATAGCGGCCAGGACGCTGTTGGCCTTCTTGGCCACCTGGGCACACGGAGTAGTTGGCAGGATTTAATCCAATAATAATAATTTAATCCAATGTGATTGGTGTTGCTAGATCCTCTTAAGCAAAATGTTGTTGATATTTACTACACCTTATCTGAGGACCATGAAATATTTTACAAACATTAAACATCACAGTAGCTTATGAGGGTAGGTGAGTAATATTAAACATAAAGCTGCTGGACAAAGAAGGGAGCAGCAAAAGTAGGAGCCATCCAGCTGTATATTAGGAAGTTGTCAGCATCAAACAAACATTAAAGAAAAATGAAGGAAAGACATTAAAATAGGCCTCTGTTTGAACTTCTGGGTTGGGAGTGGGAGAGCTCAGTATATGATTTGCTAGCAAAGCGGGTGTTTGTCTAGGTAGTGGAAATACCAGATGAGGGATAGTGTGCTCTCTTTGATACGGGGAAAGCACTTCACAGTTACAGTAAAAACACTGAGAGCAAATCAGTCATTGCAGAGGTGTAAATGTATAAACCAAAACAGCACCTCTGGATTAAGATAACCGTGGATATTCCAGACATATCACCAGCTGCAGAAAGGTGGGACCTAAATCACAACAAAAGTTAGAAGCACCAAGTAAATGTTTCCTTAACCAAAAGCTTCCAAGCTACACAAACTCCTATATAACCCCCAAAAGAGTAAGTTAATAGCATTAAAAATTCCTCACCATCTGACTTTATGTATCACTACTTAATGTTCTGATTTTACCACAGGTTATGGGAAGCCTAGTATGTTTAGTAGAACAGGCTTGTAGACTCCAGGAATCAGCTGAAAAAACAAATCTCAGCTTTAGCTAAAATGAACATAAAATTTTAATTCTCACAGTTGTTAAGAATTTCTTGACACCTGGAGTTAAGAACACTCCAAGTCACATACAATAAGAAAATACACTGTATTTACAATTATACATACACAGGGATACAAACTATGCCACATAAAGTGAATCAGAGAAGTACAAAATTCACACAGCAGACGAGGATTCTGACATAGCCAGAAATAAGTGAACCTATAATCCTGGACAATCTTCTTGAGACTTAAATATTTGCCTTTTCTATGAGAAGAAATAAGCCGAGCATTCCCGTACCACCTAGTGCTTTGGGTCAAAAAAGCACAAAGTTTTCTGCAACCTGGTATCAGCCACAGAACTTCTGGACAGGATCAAAAGTGACAAGACAGGGGAAGATAAGAATTCCAGACTGCAGCGGTGACTGAGACTTACCCATGGATACTGGTTCTGTTTCATTTCATAAGACAGAAGCAAAAATACTGGAAAAAACCCCCATCAGTATATAACTTTCGAATGCTGTGCTTAAGAATTTTGGCCAACTGAAAGAAGGATATTGTAAAATTCAAAGAGGTAAATGAAAAGGAAAGTTAATCAGAAACAGAAAAAGCCTATTAAAATTCTTTCAGTGCTCTAACCAAGTGTGTAAATCTAAATACCAAAATATTCTTTCCTGTCCTCCAGTAGAAACCAGAGGATGCAAATGTCAAAAGAAAAGAAAGTCAAGGACAGTGCTAACATATTGTACTACTACTCAGCATCCTGAAAACACTCCATGAGTTACACAAAGTATAAATGAGCCTGAATTTAGCCCTTCAGAAGCTACATAAGCCAGGCATGCAAGTCTGGCATGCACATGCACATGCCTCTAAGGTGAAACAGTATCTAACAAATTCAGATTAAAAATGAAAATTCTGATCAGACCTATATAGTGAAAAATTGTGTCCTGTATTCCAATACACAGAATGTACTTAGCCAAGTTAAAATTAACCATGTATACTACTACAAAGAATGAAATGGGATTTCGAACTATAATCAGCTACAGCATACTTCTCACATCTGGATATCCTAAGTATTGCTAGACATACAAATAACATTTTCATACAGTACTTTAGAAAAAGTGCTTTTTGAAATGCTATGTTATTCTTGATATCAAGTAAATAATTATAAAGTAAATAACCCATTGTTTTAGGACTTGGTATTGCTTGTAGAATGTCTGAGAATAAATTGGAATACGATTAAGTTTTGACTATTCAAAAATCACATTTTCATTGATTAAATGTTTTCCTTCTTAGTGCTACTGAAAATGCTTTACTAAGCTTAAAAAAAATCTTCCATCAGGGTTTAATGATGAAAGTAAAATATTTAATTTCCATGAGAATTTGGTAGAACCCATATGATGAACACGAAGTTCAAAATACAGCTTAAGTGATATTTAAAAAAAATAATCACATAAATTAATCAATATTGGCTCAATTTGCTGTTCAGTAAACAACAAAGTATAGCAAAGGGGCTGTGCCACAAGAGAACTATGCCCACTAAATCTGAGTTTCTTTGAATTACACTATCCTAATTCTATTTAAATAATTTTTTAGTTGTTTAAATTCTATTAGAGTAGTTGTGATTAGCTGCATTCATCAGCTGAGTAATTTAAACCTGTTTTTCTTAACTCTTTGCTGTAAACTCAAAATATTGCTTCTTGACCAATGGCAATGGCCTATCCCAGCAATTCTGACTCAAAAATATCCTTGCTGACTGTTAATATTCACCAGGGACACCATAACTTTTTCGATTAAAAGGAGCGTCATTAGATTGTATTTCAGTCAAACCATATGCAAAATTCAAAAAGCTATACTTCTAGATTAAAACCCAGAAGTAGAGGAGGAGGAGAGGGGCAACTCCCCCACCCTGCTTTCTTTCCGTGTGTCAGTGGAGGGCAGGGCTTGCAAGTGCCATGGCAGAAGATGACCAAGCAACAGCGGGTGCTGGAAGCCTCCCCATCACTTATCTCTGGGGACTCTCTCCAATTTCTTTAAAGCCCTAAAAAAAAGGCGTGCGCCAAGTGTGCAAACAGAGGGAGCTTCCCCGCATGGCAGGAAGGGTGAAGAGGCATTATCCTTCCCATGTACTTGCTTGAAAGTATTTTGAGAAACCCATCCTGTTTATGGTCTGCATAATGTATCTTGATACTGAATAGCTTTTTCTTCTTGGGAGGATCTTAAGTTGTTTGTGTCTAATGAAATGCTCCATCCTACCCAAGGACATTACTCTATTGGACTGAAGCCAACAAAAGATGGTCTATAGAGAAGGGATGCAGGCTTGGTAACAACTTGAAAATAAGAAACTAATACTAATGAAGGATATAAATTGCTCATGTAAGAGTTATCCGGATTTAAAAAAAGGTAAGTAATTTAAGGAAAACATATATAACAACATGTGCATTTATAGTGAGTATATCTACATACCTCAGCAACCCGTTAAGTAAGTATTGTATTCACAGTCTAATAAAAATATTCCTTAGAGCAATGGAATATTATGGACTACTTTAGTAATTAATGAAATTAATTAAAGGCACACTTAAAAGATGCAGATTAGGAGAAAGATGCATAAGAAGTTTTTCTCCAGCTATCTGTGATTATTTGAGTGCTGTGCTGTCTCAGCAGGAGGTACGCCAACAGGTTCCCACAGCTTGCTAAGACTGGGAAAGCAGTCTCCCCTGGGAATTGCTGCACAAGCACCTCCTTGTGGTGCTGAACTGTCGGAGCTGACGCTGTAAAAGGGATGCCAGCTGAAAATCTCTTGGGATTTTGCTTCCCCTTCTTTGAGGGAAGCTCCCTGTAGACATACTTGTGGGAATCTATTGAGGAGCAAATCTCCAGCAAGATCTTCAATTTACAGAGTGATTGCAGAACTGTTATCCTAAACCAAATGTTTTTGCTACTCGGACTGTATATCTCTTCAAGCTCTAAATGTCTTTCCTCACAATGCATGATCAGTGATTACTATAATGAGGACCCAATCTGGGAACTATCATGGTAAAAATATATACATATATTTAAATACACAAACACACAGCTGTGAATTCAAGAGATGTGAACTCAGCACATCTCTGTATAAAACTTGGGATGATATCATTACTAATCTACATGACAGAAATACTTAGAGACACGTGACTTGAATGATATTTTAAATATAGTGACCAGTGGTTTCCCAGGCTTTGGTCCACTGGAAACAGAGTAGTAAATCTGCCTGCAGGTACACAGTGATGCTGTTGCTGTGGCCCAAACTGACAGGGAAAGCAAATTAGTGTTCAGTAGTCCTACAATGAAATTAATGAAAGTTATGGACCTTTGCCACAGCTCAAATATTGTCATTCTAGCCTTAACATCTTTACTACGATGCAGCCTAATAGAATTTGGAGAATCCTTCTACATATCCCCACAGGGTATACGACAGGCAGATGACATCCTAAATGTCTTAGTTGCTCAAAATAAAGGATGAACAACTTTTTGACAGTTATGATACACAAATTAGTGAAAATGAGGTTCTAGAAAAACAATCAGAAGAAAAAAAACTATGACTTAGGTAGAATTCAAATATACTTTCTGACAAGTACTTCAGGTAAAAGTCACAGAACAAAAGTTCACTCTTTACAGTGAGTGCTGAATTGCCTGACACTTACTCACTTTTCTCAGAGGAATTTTTCGTTATTACTAGACAGAATAAAAAAAGAGTCTTGTCTTGTTTTGAAAGCTGAAACATTTTATTTGTGAGTACCCAGCTGTAATCCCACAGTGATTATGTGGCCGGTGGAAAGATATTGGCTAGTTCTTTAAAAACGATGGTGATAATCACTTGCCTTCACATTACATACTAGATGATAAACTGAGATGGCAGGTAGATTTTTTTTGTCTGAGGAAAAAGAGAAATGAAAAACTTTTCAGGAAAGCAGGCAAAAATTTAACTATTTGTTTCCCAAATGAAAATGTCTTCCACTTCACATTTATACTTTAATATAGAAGATTTACTGGACTGTAATAAGATGCACTATAACTTCACAGAAGAGATGAATTAATAAGATAGTGATTTCCATGAAAGGTGGCAAGGAGAGGCTTCCAGAACCAAAAAATGGAATAAGATTACTCTCCTGACGTCACTGATCAGCTACACAAATGCTGCTAAAAAAGATGAAGAATATCTGAATAGCAGTATTGCCTAACCCAAGATGAAGCAACCGGAACAAGAGAGTTAGTAAAAGGGCTGAAAGGGAAAGAAAAAAGCCAAAAACCCCAAGAAAAGCAAACCCCGTTTCTTTGATTCAATAATTTTATTCAGTTTCTGTCCATCATATCAATGCCAGTGAGAGAACATTCTTGAAAAAGACTGGTCAACCTGGGCGTGACAGAGCCAAAAGCTTTGAAAGCTAAGAAGTGATTATAAAAAAAACAGAAAGAAGACAGTCAATGCTGCCTCTTTAAAGCTTTTAAATCATCCTTACTTACACAGTCACAAAAGTTAGCTCAAAGCATATTTTTTTCTGGTTTTCACTCCTAATGATTTCTTTCTACAGCAAAATAAAGCCTGTAAAAAGGGCTGTTCATGGCGATTCCATTAATGTCTGTACAAAGATATATTTTTCCCCCACAGTCTGGACTATTATTCCTGTTTAATAAATGAATACAACAAAATTATAGGGCAAAAATCAGTGAAGAAAGTGTTGCAAGTAGTTTATATTATCCCGCAGTCAATTTGCTGGTCAAAGTTAACAACGACCATTAAAAAAACCCAAACTGAAAACAAATCTCCAACTTTGTCCAGAAAAAAAGTCTACCCACTGGAGATAAAACTTAATGAATTAATACTATTAAATTAAAACAACACATAGATGTAAGTTTCCATTTCATCAAGGTAAGGTTATCTTGTATGTCAACAAGTTCTCTGACATGGTTTAAAGTGAAGACTCTGAAATTGAGACATCTGTCTCCATTGGCTCACTGGAGTCATATGAAACACTTGGACAAAGATTAACTAGACATACTGCTATGCCTTTTCCTTATTTCCAGAAATACATGCTATACAGGCATCTATACCATAAATACATCTAATTATTTTTGCACATTCCTGCCTCACATAAGCAATACCTGTGCCTGTATCAATGAAGTTAATGTAACCACAAATTGGAAAGCTGCTCTGTACAAGCACTGATTGGCAAGAATGGAAACTGGTGCACTTAATGATCTCTTTATTAAAATATTGTTCAGATATTAAAAAAACCCCACTGCTCTAAGCTTCAAAATTCAGCATGAACAGCTGATGTGGGCTGAATCCTTAAATAGATATGATTATATTTCAATGTCTTTTGTGATTATGACAATTTTGACAAGATAATATCTCCTCTGAACAGGAATTTTTAAGGTTTAGAGAAATAATGTAAGATTTATTAAATAACCTGTCAAATTACCTATGAACCCTGCTTTGAAAAGAAATCTTATGCTCTCATTAAAATAATTGCAGAAAATCTATGCCTGATATTACAAATAACAAGTACCAGTATCACTGGTATACAAAGGAGAGATCTAAAAGTACAGGAACTTGCAAGATTCAAAAGGTGATAGAATAGCTTTGTTCTCTTCAGATAGTCAACAGAAATTTCTGTGTTAAATAACCTGCACGCTAGGTCAACTTTTGAACCATAGTCTTCAAAATGGAGGGAAAGGAAACAAGTCTGTCGCTATGCTAAAATTAAATAATCTAGATATGTATATTGCAGACTCATTTGTCTTTCCTCACACTTCATTGCCTCTTTTCTCTTATTGCTTTTGTGGAAAAGCAAAAACCAGTTCTACGCAGTGAAAGAGAAGCACAGGTACAAGCAAAAAATCAATGGGAAGTATCTTTAAAAAAAACTTTGCTAGAATTCTCTTTTCAGGAAAAGCATGGGAAAATAAAGAAGTGAAACCTGAGATGATGTCAAGAATGAGAGAAATTATGAATTTTAAACATCATTTCAATTTTAATTTTATATATTCATAGGGAAAGATAGGACTGAGGAAAAACTGGGAAGAAGGGTATGGTGTTTACTTTCCTGTGACGTAAATACAGTAGGCAGGAGAAAGAGGACAGGAACAGCTTCAAAAGCTCTATAAAAGAGTTGCTCCCTCTTAACTCCTGCTGCCATTGATTATGGCCTTACTCTAGTAGCCAGCACTGCCCCTGCAAAATTCAAGTGTCTTCTATCTCTTACACCAGGGAAGTTACCCTCTTTTAACTGAAAACTCCTGCTCTTGGAGAGTAAAGGGCGACGTAATCAACCAACACAAGGTGACAATGCAGGCAAAGCTCCTTATCAAGACACTTCAAGATAAAAAACATAGTATTATCTGACAGGATGTTACAGATACAGTAGGTTTTCCACCTAAGCTACTAGAAAGACACAATGCTGCCGTTATGCCACCACATAAGAGCTTGACAGAACTGAAACGCCTACCCTTAAATAACATCACCAGACTAAGCCCCTGCACGGCTCCCAGGGACTGACATTCTGCATTACAACCACTCCAGCAGAAGTGGTCCCTATTGCTCGGTGAGAATGAGGAGACAACAGTCTATGTGCAAACGTATTTCAAGTACAAAATGGCATTTTATTTACCATGAAATCAAGCACTGTACTTCTGAACAGTTATTTAATGCTACAAGCTTAGTTCTTTCAGGAGGCATTGAGAAAATTGTTCCAATACTTCATAAAGCTGAAGTACTAAAGAAATATATAAAAAACATGAGTTCTTTAAATAGCTGAATGGTTAACTGAAATAGGAGAAATCCAACAATCATTTTGTAAGAGGTTTTAAGTGTAAAAAGCTATCTTCTCCAGAGAATTTAAATGAAATTTAGCTGCACATATTTTGTTTTTAAAATTCTTTGATATTCTTTTTTAATTTAAGAGGAAAAAAACAGCCAAAAAACTACCCAATTATATAACAGAAACACACGAATTTTTAAAATGTTTAGAAGATGACTCACCAGTCTCTTTACAATTCTCAACAAAAGTTTCAGTTGTCGTGCATCTTTTTTGGACTTCAGTACTTCAGCAAAGCTGTCCATGTTTTCTGGAGACATACTCTCCTGACTGTTCCCTCCATACAGCTGAGCCAGCAATGATAAGCACTGTGAAGCACTCACAAATATTTCAGTATCTTCACTGGGAAGCTAAAAATGAACAAACAAAAATCGAATTTTCATTTCAGAAAAATTGCATATCAATGGGGATTTGGAAGAGTATTAGCATTTGCATTGTGCCAGCAAAGAATCATTTCTCGTTGATTGATTCAAAATTCCATTAAACTAAACTTAATAAAGTGGTGAAAATGTAATTAAAATATATGTTCTTAAGCAGCAATATAACAATTGATTCTATCCAACAGCCTATCTATAGTGATATCATAAAAGCACTGAAAATGTTGCTCCCAACTCTGTTATTTTCAGATAGTATATTTCGCTTTAAATAGGAGTAGTAATAGCAGAAAGTATCATTATCACCATGATGTCTAATCTTCTACATAATGCACACCATAAAACTTCATTTAATTATTTCTAAATCAAGTCTATGGCTTCTGGCTGAGGTAGAGTACAGGCTACCTAGCTATTTAATGGATTTTAAGTAGTCACATTAGGACGTATGTTTTGCAGGTTTTAAATATTTTCCTGAATTCCAGCTTTTCGGCACTCCTTTCAAGAGCAGACACTGAAGCAGGCCCTAGCAATGGGATGGAAAAACTCTTTCCTGGGAAGCAAGATTATGGAAAAGACTTGGGGGCATGACTAATAATCATCCTTAAATGAGCTTCTGATAGCATGAAAATAACACATATCTTTCTTGAAAGTACAATCTGGAAATAACAAGTAGAGATATTATATTATGCTTGTATTTGGCAGGACAACAGGAATGCAACGCCTAGTTTTAGCGCAGACAGTTCATGAAAGGTAGTGAAAAAAAATCGAGGTTTCTTGGGGTCAGGCAAGAGTATGACGGATTGGAAAACACAACAGCAAAGGACTGAAGGAATTCAACATCTGTAGCTTATCAAAGGGAGGGTTAAAGGGCACGTTATCGTATGAGAAAAAGCAGGCTGAGAATAGGTTCATTCCTTCACCTGAAAAAAAAAGAAGGGTAAAAGATGATAGCTCAAAACTTTAGATAAAGCAATTCAGATTAGAAAGAAGATAATACTTTGATTTCTTTTTTTATTTTTTTTCTTTAATAAGAGTCATTAACCATGGAAACAACTTTCTTAGAACTGAGACGGATTCTCCATCACAGGCAATTTATATATCACAAAAAATATTTTTTTCTAATAAAGTAACAAACCCCTTTACTATAATGAGGAATTAATTTAGGAAGGTCCTATGCCTTGCGTTATGTAAGATCCTAGACTAAATGGTTCTCGCCTTACAGTCTATGAACTGAACAAAATGTAGCAGTGGTGGTCTTTACCAATTAGGTACGGAAGTGTAAAAACACCTCATCACTCCTACTCAGCTTTTTAAATTCTGAAAGTACTATTTAAATACAAGGAAGCTAGATTAAAGTACAGTTAACAGGCTATCCTTACTGACAATAAAAAGGAAACAATTTATATAACCTGTCAAAACATTTATATAATATGGCCAAACATTTCAATAATGATTACTTATTTAATCTACAGGTATCAACTTCCCAAGTTTTTTCATTTTAAGGAAAACCCATACAGTTACTTTAAAGCAATCTGTGAACATATCATCAGGCACATATTCCTCAAATATTCAAGCAGCAATTCCCCAGGGACCGGCATGCAAATACAATCCTGTTTTCCATTAGCTTCATAGAGGTGGCTGTTTAAAACAGACTGAACGGAGATGTAAGCTCTGAATACATAGCCCCAAGACATATCACATTCTATTTGACCTAATGCTATGCAAGTGACAGGACCACAGCAGCTATTTCTTCCACAGTTTTGCTGTATGGTTTTTCTTCATTCCAATCTAAATGCCACCTATTTGATTGTTTCCTTTCCAACATCCAGAATTATCTAATAACGTCATCAACATAAATAGCAAGGCTAAAAAGCAGGAAAAGCTACAAATAGTAACAACCTTTATAGCTCCATTTACATTTCCAATCCTTATCAAGTTAAAAAAAAAATTGCACTGATCTCACTGGGGACTTTGAGCCAACCTGTATTTCCTTCACTGAAAAGGAAATGCTATTAGATAAAGGAAGGAAAAATTCAACTACCTTAACGTATCTCTCTCACCCCTTTTAAAAGTGGCACTCTAATTTACAGTTTGTTACTCGATCTGTGTAGACAGGTATATCAACCACTCCCTGAAGAAAATCACAGTACAAGAACTCTATTCAATTTTCAAATGTTGGTTGTTGGGTAACCAAAAATAAAAAAAATCAGTGAACGTTTGGACAGATACATCCTTGCCCTGGTATTGCAGTGGAGGCTAGTTCCCTGGGCTGCATAAGCACAAAATCCAATGTGTAATCCGTATCACAACAGCCATACTTGGAAATGAGACTGTTCCCAAGGTCTTTTTCTGAGATACTCACTAACTTTCAGAGGATTGGAAAGGTGTCACTCTCTGCAGAGTATGGCCCCTACAACAACCTTGCATGAAGAAATACATAAAGCACAATAAAGCATCTGGCCTTCAAAGCTCTTCCTGACAGCAAGAGTATATATGACTTTCAAGGAAGGAAAAGAGCAAGTCCAGCCTGTTAGCGTTATTC
>NW_010554139.1:1553-30530 GCF_000687285.1 Phaethon lepturus | reverse complement strand
AGCAGGAGTCCCCAGTTACCAAGACAGTGGAACACTTTGCCCTAGGTGAGGAGGAGCTGGCCTTGGGCCAATGGCTTTATCTCCTCCTGGCTCAACCTTTTATCACTGTTGCTGCTGTTCTTTGTCCCCAACAAGAGAAAGGAAGACCCTGAAACTCTCGATCCAATATGTCTTGGCACCAGATCAGCTCGCTTTTCACAGGATATCAAGCTTTCAGTGACCATCCTCCAAACCTAGCCACCAGTATCATTCCAGGGTTCACAGGACTTGCCAGCCATGACATCATCCTGCTCAATCACAAATGCCAATGAAGTCCTTCATCCCCTTCAGGCTCTTCTGCTCCTCTGTTTCACCAGAGTCCCTTTGAGCTTCAGTATTAACTAGAGTTTGGGGAGCAAGTTGGAAAATCATGGGGTAAAATGGTAACAGCATAGGTCTTGGATGAATAGGAAAACAAGCCGGGAATAGGAAAGACCGTATTTACTCCGGAAGGGATGAGAATCATCGGCATACAGTCTAACCCATCAATAATTAAGGTGAAACTCTCAGCAATGTCCCTATTTAAGTATGTAAGCATCAGCATTTTTCTCTGTAACTCTCACCATATTGCTGTTTCACTACTGACATGCAGTGATTTAGATGTCAAAAGTAGTAAGTTGGTAATGTGAAATTTAACTTTGGCTGCCAGTCAGTGTTAGGATAGAGCTGTAAAGAGTAGGGGATCTGAAGAAAATTATTGGTATGAACAAAAGCAATGACTGAAGATATAATAAATATCTGTAAATAAAGAAAAACAAGGGATGAAAATTCAGCTTTCAAGGAAATAGTATCTAATGTCTAATAACAGCAGCAAAGCTAGAATCATGTTGCTAGACAAAAGTATATAGAGGGATGGTTCATCTCTTAATCAGCTGGAACAATGATCTGATTATTTTTCTAATTATAACAATTCCATTTGATATGAAGAAGTATATTTCAAGTCTTTGAAATGCATCTATAGTCTTTCATGGCAGCAGCTACTTAAGTTTTTGTTCTTTCAGGGGAGGAGGAACCCATGAAAAACTAGAGTTCTAACTCTAAGACAAGATCTGCCTGCCCCCTGATATTTCATAGTTACATGAAAAAACTCATGGCAACCAAAAGTTACCTTTGGTTTCTTTTTGCTTTATCAGTCTGAGAGGGGATTATGGATTCAGCCCTTCAGCAAGGTAGAAATGTTAGTACTCCTTCTCCTTGCAGCTGTTAATATTCTGGGCTAGTGCATAGCTTGAAGAAAATCCAGCACCTTAAAATAAATTACTGAACAGCTAGAATAATAATTTTTGCCATTCTCTAACTCAGAACTGTAGATTTCTTTTTCACTTAAAAGTTTTAAAATAATGCCTCATGACAAGACATTTGTGCAATGAAGATTTTGTATTACTTTTTACTTCATTTTTATGGCCATGTTATAACCTTGTGTAAACAGGTTCATAACAAAATTCTACTCTCTTCCTTTCTAGACAGAACCTCCTCTGTGTATTTTAAGGTTAACTTGGTGAAAAGCAGGAAGTTTCTTGTTATTACACATCTTTATTTCTGCAGTCTGTTGTCAAAAATGCCTTCATTTTGAACCAAGTTGCAGTGTGTTCATGAATTGCAAACCATTGCAAGAAACGTGTGATCATTTCAGCTGAAGTGGCAGTTTTCACACTGTTGGAGTTGTTACAGCATCTAATTTTAGAGCTACAATGAAACCGTCTGGATTACCCGGAGGGGACTCTATTTCAGTGCATTAATGAGGCTATACACAAAGAGAGTTTATTACTATAAGACATAGACGTTCATTAGATCAGTAATGTGATTACAGAATGTGCTGTAAAGGAAGCACCATTAGGAACTATAGGGAAGATGATTTTGCAAACATTAAACAAAATGTAAAAGCGTGATTATTAAATCTGCTAACTTTGCTACACTATTCTGATTCGTAAATATGCACAGTTTTAAATGAAAAAGTAAACTGTTATATTTTGGCTTAGGGACAAATTGTTGTCCTCCTACCTAAGGGAAAAATATTTAAAAAAAAACAGTGTATTTTCATTTCATTTTAATCTAGCCAAATTGCTGAGAAACTAAATCCCCATTCTGAAATTCTGTGTTTGTGACAATATATTCTTATTTCCTCTGGTGTGTTTTTGTTGGTTTTTTTTTTGTGTGGTTTTTTGTTTGTTTTAGGGTAGCTCTGTAGAAAAGAATTCTTCAAATATAATTCACAGACAGCATTTCAAATACAATAACAGCAATATGTTATACAATACAGGAAATAAACATATGTCTTTCCACTCTGACCACAGAACTGTCTGTATTCCTAAAGGAGATGTGAAATTCTACGGTCTACAGGATTATCATTCTTCTGCAGTCAGATATTCATTGGCAAATATCTTCACATGCTCTGAAAATTGAGTCAGGGCACAGCCTTACAGCTAGTGCAATGTAGAGACGGAAAGGACCTAGAAGAGATCATCTCATTCATCCATGTGCACTGAGACTTCATATTTGTCCTCTTCACGTTTGCACGATCGGTCTTTCAACAGTAATACACAGAGCACAGTAATCAACTGCAAATTTTACTAGCAATACTATAATGAAGAAGCCTAGCACCAGAAGACAAGAAAAGTTCTCTCCCAGCTGTCCTGTAGCCTGCAGAAGACTGGAGGATCTATACCTAGGATCTAAATCTAGGATCTACAGAGAAAGAAATTTCCTCTTTATAGGTACTGGCAATGTTTCTGAAAATTTCTGAAAAGCTCCTGAAAATCCACAACGAAGTGCTTTCAAAACTAAGTAAATGTTCTTTTTTTTTTCTTTTCCCTGTATAACAGTACATTAAAAAGTAGAAGGTATTTTATATTTTATGTATATATTTGGTATAATAACCAAATTACATTTATCATAGAATCATAGAATCATTTAGGTTGGAAAAGACCTTCAAGGTCATCAAGTCCAACTGTAAACCTAATGCTACCAAGTCCACCACTAAACCATGTCCTTAAGCACGGCATCCACAGGTCTTTTAAATACGTCTAGGTATGGTGGACTCAACCACTTCCACAGGCAGCCTATTCCAATGCTTGACCACCCTCTCGGTGAAGAAATTTTTCCTAGTATCCAATCTCAACCTCCCCTGGAGCAACTTGAGACCATTTCATCTCATCCTATCACTTGTTACTTGGGAGAAGACACCAACATCCACCTCCCTACAACCTCTTTTCAGGTAGTTGTAGAGAGCGATGAGGTCTCCCCTCAGCCTCCTCTTCTCCAGGCTAAACAACCCCAGTTCCCTCAGCCACTCCTTACAGGACTTCTGCTCTAGACCCTTCACCAGCTTTGTTGCCCTTCTTTGGACACGCTCCAGCACCTCAATGTCCTTCTTGAAGTGAGGGGCCCAAAGCTGAACACATTGTTTGACATGCAGTCTCACCAGTGCCAAGTACAGGGGGACCATCACTACCCTACTCCTGCTGGCCACACTATTTCTGATAAAACTCAGGATGCCAGTGGCCACCTGGACACACTGCCGGCTCATGTTCAGCCGGCTGTCAACCAACAACCCCAGGTTCTTTTCCGCCAGGCAGCTCTCCAGCCACTCCTCCCCAAGCCTGTAGCGTTGCATGGGGTTGTTGTGGCCGAAGTGCAGGACCCTGCACTTGGCCTTATTGAACCTCATACAGTTGGCCTCAGCCCATCGATCCAGCCTGTTCAGACGCCGCTGTAGAGCCTACCCTCAAGCAGATCAACACTCTCGCCCAACTTGGTGTTGTCTGCAAACTTACTGAGGGTGCACTCAATCCCCTCGTGCAGATCATTGATAAAGATATTATTGATAAAGATATTTACGTGCAAGTGGAGAAACATTACACAAAAAACTAAATGTAATTAACTTTTAAACACAAAGCTGCCAAGCAGAAGACTAAACGTTCAATTTATTTTCCTCTTATTGATCAATTAAGGGCACACTGATCATGGGATTAAATATTGAATTCTCCATATTTGCAGTGTTTTCTGCATGACAGAATTTGCAATTATTTCGTCTTTTGCACTCTTAAAAACTCTGAAGTTTCATTTGCATGCAATCTAGGTTTCCTACACTTACTTTGCTATGCCCTAGGTGATAGACTAAATCACAATTACAGAAGGGAAAAATTGATTCTAAGTTTTTGACATTTTCAAGTTTAACCCACATTGATTTTTGAGGGATTATTAAGAGAGATAAACATGTAGAACTAGAAGAAAATAAATAAATAAATAGACAAGTCAATGGGGCATGGAACAATCATCTACTTGAGGGATATATGTATCAATGAGGGAAAGTAATTATTCAAAGTAACATAAGAAACCATAAACATGGTAAGATGGGTAGAAATAAGCAAATCAGAGAAAATAATTTTAACCCAATATCTGAAAGTGATAGTTCACAATTTAAGACCTCCATTACCTCCAGAAAATAAAATTCACAAAGAACTGAGTGCCTCAAAACAATAATTAAGGGCTATGTAGCCACACAGCTCAGTGAATACAGAGAACTACTGTTGGCAGCTCCACAGAACTTAAGCTTAGGTAGGCCTGACTCTTTTTGAGGGGTAGGGAGCATATACACCTTGAGAGACCCACTAGACTTCACAAAGGATCTAGTCCTATTTAAAGATGTTAGAGCATAAAACATTTTTTAAAAGTTCTTAATGTTAGAATTATTATTCCATTGTTCAAACTCTTCCAATCTTAACAGGAAATACTTAATACATCAATGGGTAAAGGATACAAAATTTAACAAACCTAGCTGAAATAACTTTCATAAATCCAATCAAGTACATGTATGTAATGAACACCACATATACATTTACAACAGAAAATCCCTCACTTTTACAAAATATTTAACAAAATTCAAAACCAAAACCAAACATACAAAAAAAGCAGTGGCAATGGTCTTTACTCTTTACCCATAGATTAAAATCAGTGGATTTTAAATCAGCATTTTAAACACACCAGAATCCGTAGAAATACAGGACAATGCAGAACCTAGTGGTAATTTGCAGCTACGCTTCTGAAATAAAAGGGCAAGTCAGAATCTAATCAGTGCATGCTAACTGTACAATTATCCTATCCTTTAATTAAAAACTTATAAAAGACTTCCAGGTGGTATAGCTGAGTAAAGACTGGCCTCTAATTTTCTGTTCTTTAGAGAGTTAATGGAATTTAAATTTATGTGTAGTTTCACTTTAAAGGAACATTTGCGTCTCTTCATGTCTTACTGTTCATCATATACAGTAATTTAGAAAGTTAAGAGAAAATAAATTAAAAGAATTGATAAAGATGAAATATAGTTGAAATTCAGTTACTTTGTTTTAGGTCATTCAGTGAACATTTCCAAAAAGCCTTTGTCAATGGCTGGTTAAAATAAATCCATCAAAGGAGGACTTAGCAACAAGTATGCCAAAAATTAGTAAAAAAGGAATCACACTCTTCCCCAAAATAGAAGATGACAGACAGTGCTAAAAATATTAAAAGGGCCACAGGTATTCATATCACAGTACATCTGAAAATCTACATTTAAATGAAAAAAAAAAAAAATTGGGGTTGGAAGAGAACACTGAACCTCAAATGCCTCCAAGTGAAATAACCTGGAAAGGACAGTGCGATATGCCACAGGGAAATTCTCACATACCATTTTAATGGCTTTATGTTAAATAAAAGGCTGAGGCAGCCTCTAAAAACCCTGTCTGGCTCCAGAAGCATTCCTCTACTACAACCTGTTACACAGAGACAACACAAATCTCTGGCACAGTATGATGGTGGCTGAGCTGATGGGATGCGTCAGGACCACAATAAAACTCTGTGGAGATTTTAGAGCAGCACTGTGACATCTAGTAAACGCTAGAAAAGACTGACTTTAAACAGACAGAGTTCAAAGATGTTTACAGATCACCAGGGACCATTCCCACTCATAAATCCCTCAGGATCATGTTAAAATAAAACTAAACCCTTGAGAAAAACTCAGAAGGCTCAAAACCAAGAAAATAATATTAAAAGTCATCACTCACTAGAAACTAATTTCGAGTTTACTGACTTTTCTAATGGTAGCAGTACTTGTTACAAATTTTGCATACCATCTTTTCCCTATGCAGTGATCGCTAGTCCATTCTAAAGGGCTAAAAGTTGGCCATATGTACGTATCCAACCTAAGAATCTGCAGCCTGCTCGTTGTCTCACTTCTATGCATGGGACAGACTTACTCTGACGTCACTGGTAACCTGCAAGTCATTGCGATCTATAATTTCTTAAAAATTGTCAGATTCCTTCCTTTGTACTAGGTGGGAGCTTATAAACAATGAAAAACTAGCAAACAGAGTTCTAAGATGTTGAATTCAGTTGAATAATTCCAACTACAGCAACATTTCAAAAAGCTTAGAAACAAGCAAATTCTCACCAGTTGAATAAGCAGGCTAATTAGGTCCGTCAGGGGTTTATTGATAAGCAGAAGGTCTTCAGCAGCTTGCGTGTCCCCTCCTGTGCCAGATTTCTGTGCCTTAATAAGATGAGGAAAAACAAAAAGCAAACTTGGTGACTGGTCTGTTGTGAGAACCAAATTAGGTCTATTAGGTGGTCGAAGTGTGAAGGAGACTTGTACACTGTTTTCTAGTTAAGTATTCCTGGGCTCTGAAAGGGGAGTTATGCTCCCTGTCTCTGTAACAATAAGCACAAAGCAAAAGAGACTCATCCTGTCATGCCCATTCTGCCCAGGCTAAATATACTGACCTATATGATATTTCTTCAGCAAAATGCTATAAGCTGTATACGCAAAAGCCAGAAATGTTTTATGTATTAGTATTCGCTTTGAACATGACATGACTATTTTATCATTACAGTTCAACTATTTTTTTTCCTTTATCAGGAACAAATTTAAGTGCAACTCAAAACAAGAAAAATCAAGGTGACTGAAAAGTTTAGATTCTCAGCAATAATGTCCAATTTTGTCCTTCTGACTCACTTTGTATCTTGAAATATACATAATAAATTATAATAATTTAAATTATTTTTTAAATAGGAACAATAAAATCCTTAAGGGACCAACTCTGTGATATGATCTGTTATTACTTGCAATTCTGACCATTGTCATCCCCTCTCACCAAAACACACTGCCGTCCTAGGCCGTGCTACTTATGACCCATCCCTGCCCCAGGACACCAGAAAGGTCTGCTTGCAAGGTTTTTCATTTAACTTCATTATCTTGCAGCAGTTTTGGACCATGACCCTATACAGTCTAGCTGCTAGAGGAAAATGTAAACATTTCGTCTAAAGAACACATTTAAAAATAATTTTGTATTGTGTTTCTTTTAAAGCTCAATCCTGAAATCATCATCCAAGTGTAATTCCTGAGGATTTTGCTTTGGTTATGTGAACACAGGAGCAGGTCTCCTGAGACAGGAGACACTACTGCTGAAGGTCTGCTGTTGATACTGATGATTTGAAAGGATAATGCCTTTCTTCTGGGAAGAATTTTTAAATGAAAGAGATCTGAAGAAATGTTTCTCCAGGTAATAAGACACGTCAGTGTGTCCCTCACTGAGATGCACCACAATGACCTGGAATGCTGAAGTCCAAGAAGGGCAAAAGGACATAGAATCATAGACTTTTTGGAGTGGAAGGGACCTTTAAAGGTCATCTAGTCCAACCCCCCTGCAATGAGCAGGGACATCTTCAACTAGACCAGATTGCTCAGAGCCCCATCCAACCTGACCTTGAATGTTTCTAGGGATGGGGCATCTACCAGCTCTCTGAGCAACCTGTGCCAGTGTTTCATCATCCTCGTTGTGAAAAATTTATTCCTTTTATCTACTCTAAAGTCACAGTGCAGAGAAAAAAAAAAAAAACAGGAGTATTTGTATTAATCAAGAAAGTGAAGTAAGCCACCTTCACTTCAGCAAAATTTACAACAGCTTTTTCTAGTTAGTGTTTGGGTAAGAAGACGGACATGCTCCACCAGACACGTTTGACTTTCTTTAACTTTTATATATTTAGTGTCTTTGGAAAGACAATGAACAGTATTGCTGAAGGAATTATATTTTATATATGTGCATAAAGGATACATACTACACCACGCTTAAACCTACATTAAGTTGCTAAATAGAGTGCACTTCTCAAATTGAGAACGCAAATTACTTTCAGCTACTGTGGATAACCTGTCGAACATGATATGATGAAATTGCTCCAAAAAAGGTATGCAAATTAATCTGAACTTTTGTACCATTTCCATTAAAACACAAGTACTTGGACTACAAAGAGCAAATTCTTGAATGAAGCTGGATACAGCTATCAGCACCATTCAGCATAAAGTACTAAAATACAAAGGAAAAGTAGTGTCATGTTTTGCCTACGCAGCTGGGTAAGGTAATCAGTTTACATGTAAAAAGCTTAAGTAAGAAGGATTCAAGTGGAGGTAGTACCACCTGTAAATGTCAACTTAAGCCTCAAAAATGGATAATATGAGAAAATTTAGTTCTTTATTTCAAGTTCTCTTTTAGAGAGTATCTTATTCAGACGATTCCTATAAAAAACAGTCTTGTTATCACTACAGTGATGCATTTAGTGACACATGGATAGTGGAATATTACATAGATGCTTGGTAAATAGCAGTGACCAACTAATGGCCATCATTCAATAGGACATGTGTACTGAGGCAGCTGTAGAACCCACTGGGGCCCTGTAACAAGTATTGTCAAGACAAGTATGCCAAGGCAAGTAATACCACCATAAAATTAGTTTTATAGGGTAGAGGGCAGAGCTATGCTTTAAAACTCACTTTTCCAGCTGCCTCTTGTTACCCGTTAGCCTCCCACAGCAAAGCAGATTACTTTGACTAGAGCTGGACAAAAGCATGGAGTGCTGCCAACGATATGACAATCAGCAGTTAGCCTAAAAAATTTGATTCTTAGATGAGAAACCCATTACAGAACCTGCTATTAGACAACTCAAAGAAGACAAGGTATTGTACCATCAGATCTAAATTAAGTTTCTTCCAAAAATTAAAACTCTCAGTGAAATATCTGGTTGATAACATAACCGACTACATAAATCTGTGTAAAAAAAAAAAAAAAAAAATTTCAATACCCACCATACATTAAACCTTCTTAAAAAAACCAAAAACAACTCAACAGAGAAGGACCTTTTCAGAATAAAGAAGCCATGTCCTGAAAGACAATACAGCCTGGCTGCACTCTTCTGAATCTCTGTCCTCCAGATATATTTGACCTAATAGGCTTCTCTGTTCTTCAGCAGATAACCTCAGGAACATCAAAAACCTAACATGAAGAGTACATGGTGGTGGTTGCAGCCTACATACAAAAGTTATTTCCGCTTGACTAACTTAGAAATTTGGCAGATCATTTGAAAACAAAGCAAATACTGCTAGCTTAACATCATGTTTAAAAAAAAAAAAAAGTTTTTTCTTGTTTCATTTTTAAGAGTTATGTACAATTTCTTTGAATAGTATCTTTTTGTGCTCCATTTTTAAGGAGGAGGATGTCTTCTTTGGAGGAGAAAGTCTTATCAATGCCATGATTTGCAGTGGTTCAAACAGAAATTTGGAAGACAAATGTCTTGTCAATGTACAAGACAAATTTGTCAGTGTACATACAGGGGTTACATATGCTTTTCAAGTAGAGTAATCACATGTGATTTATAATAAAAAGATGTTTTTAATGGAGTATTTTTTTTTATAATGAATGGAATAAAAATGCTTTGAACTATTATTGAGTAAATGTTGAATTAAGCTACTTATGGACTACAAAAACAAAACAGTCAACTAGGATCTGTGTTTCCTGCACATAGTAAGGTTAGTATAGATAGTCTAGCCAGGTAAGTACATGAAACAGTGACATGAAGTTGAAAAATACATGCTTTTCTCTTTCCACCAAACTAAAAATTCAATAAAATAAGAATAGTGGGAATTTCATTATTAGGAAAACAGGAAGCTATCTAAAAAATTAAGATGGTGATGACCCCAGGAAATAAATTCCATACCTGTAAAGTCTGGCGCACAACATTTGCTGTATACATCAGCATGCAGTGCAGGATGTCAAGCAAGGACAGGAGCAGTGCATTTGCTGTCTTGGTGCTGCTTTTATCATCTGCCTCCAAGTACAGAGCCACAGTTTCTATTAGGAGATTACAGATGTGATGAGCCAGTCCTACACAGAAAGTGAGACAGAAAAAAAGAAATAGTCTATCAGGAAAAGAACAATGTGGAAGGTAGCCCAGTTAAAAATAATAGATTAGCATGAAAACAAATTTCACATGCATTATGAATATTTATGAAATTTCCTCCTTTTCTCCATTATTATAATTACCTCCTCTTCTATTCTGTTTGGAGCAGCTCATAAAGAGAGCTAAACTGATACAATCAAATTTGCTAACTGCATGGAAAATTATGTAACATTCATTAAATAAAGACATACTTTGAATCCTAAACTTTGCTGTAGCATGCAGGTATACAAGTCTCCTTCACAACACTCCTGGTCACAAGAATCAAGCAATTTCGCCAGGCTGTTACAAAATGACACGTCAAGGTCAGAGCCTGAAGGTTTTTTTCTTTAACTGGTCTGCCAGTTACAACCGTCCCCCTATGCTTTAATTGTAGAATTGAACAGTGTAATGTAACTGTAATGTATTTTAACATAAAAATATACTCAGAAGAGCATTATAAATGGAATACTGAATACTACACCTAAAATGCTATTAAGATTTGTTTGAATGATGGTAGTAAAAAGCTTCCTGAAAATACCTTCTTGTCTTGAAGCTTTTTTTTCAGCTCCTTTGTAATTTAATAACATCAGTTCCTGTAGCTTGCTTAGCCCACAAATCAATTCATCTATCTGAAAAAATACAATCCATTTCAAGGCAACACCAATTCAACCCAGAATCTTTCTTACTTTCAAATACAAAGTGACCGCGTTCATTATATTTCATCTTAATCTGTTTTTTTCAGAATTTCATAAGGAATGAAAGATAGTTTGTTCCTCACCAAGAACATAATTATGTTTGTAAACTATCTTCTTTTAAACTGGTAATTAGCTATGCTGTGATCTGGGTGCACATATATAGTGACATTGTAGTATATTAGTATATTAACTTGTAGTCCCCATGGCTGTCAAAAATGACTTAGGTATTTAACTGGTTTCACTGAAGTAAAAATAGCCTCCTTTTATAAGTTCTCCTTTAAAAAGTAATTGTACATATTTGTACAAACATCAGTAAAAGATTCAAATGAGACATTGCAGAATACAATATGTAATTATACCATTCAGCCTTTGAGAGTAGGCAAATCTGTGGAGTGTTGAACTATTTTGTTTTTAAAAGCTGCCCCATCAATTAACTAAACTTCCATGAAATATTTTCCTCCCCTATTCATCACCCTTAATACTTTCCTGAGGAAATTAAATACAAAAACATTCATTTAGAATATAGTCACGGGTCAGGATCATCAAGACTTGCACTCCTCTTATATCTCACATCTTTTGTGTTTCTATGATTACTAGCATTATTCTTTCACGACAGCTTGATTGATGGACCACAGCTCAGGCTAAGCTTTGAATTTCCTGGGATTTTGTCTGCATAAACCAAACTCAAAATTATAACTGTCTAATCTTGCGCATTTAATTTCTTCATCCTTTTTTAAAGTACAATTTCTGCTGCAGGTCTGAACACAAAAATGAGATAGCACACAGAGACACATTTAAGTGATGTCACCAATACCCACCAAGAAGGAAAAAAACAAACATAATTGTATGTCTGCCCAATACAAAACTTGTAGTTATTCTGTGCCTTTTTTCACCAGGCTGGATTAGAATAAATTTAACAAAACAGTCCAGCAAGAGTTGGTCCCTATCAAAGCAAGGTCTGCAAAACTGCCTGCAGGTATATGTCCAAGTACACTCCGTTTCTCCCTGTATATGATCATAAAACCCACAGCCACATCAAAATGAATGAGTCACCCTACTATTTCTAGATGGCTTACATATAATCCTTAAAACAGTGACTTGGAGATTAACACTGAGAAGGCCACTTTCAAATGAAGGCATTGTATGGGTCACCACCAAGAATTTTTTAGGCAGTAGTCTCTCTGCATTTGTAGCACAAAGTAGGGAGTGGCTAGTAGTGAATGAAACAACAGGATCCATGACTGGTCTGCAGTCCTTTCCCTTTCAACTCTGAAGAGAACAACTTGTTTATTCCCTTGACTTTACCGCCTGAATCTCACAACTGCCTCATTCCTGTCGTTCAGTGAACGAACACTCAACCTTCTCCCCATCCATCAAGACATGAATAATACAGTAACCTAGATTTTATTCTCTTGAAGTATTTACATCCTAAGGGTATGCATATTAGCAATCCTGCCTCTGAACACCTGAAATACATCAAACTACTCACATATACTTAGTTAACAAAAACATCAAATTATATGGATTTTATATAGGTAGATACATGCTCACACAGAGTTATATGATCAAAGATATGCATGTTAAATTTGGAAATTTGGGAAAAAAAAACCCAAAAAACTTTTCCTGGACTTCAAGTACCTTTTTAAAATTTATCACATCAAAACTTTATTATAAAGACATCTAGAATAAAATACTGGTGCAAAATGTTCCCTAACATGCTGCATGATTCATACAGAAACATGATAAGCACTTGGTTCCACGGATAAAAAAAAGACTGACCTCTTGCCAAGTAAATAAAGTCCCAGACATGCTCTAAAATACTTTATTGTGTCACAACAAAATGAAAAATGGAGGCCACAATTGTAGACATGTAAACATACTCCTTGCTTACACCACAAGACAAAATACACATTCTTTGCCATCAGAAGAGAAAGTTGGGAAGCTGGTATAATTTACAGTGACCGTGACAAAATTAAATAGAAATCTAACAGCCTTGGCCACTGGCACTGTAACCAATTTACTCAACACGTAGCTATAAAGTTCAAGTCCGATATATCTTAGCATTCCAAAAATTAAATCTCACAACAGATAGTCTGAAATAAGAGGATGCAGTTCTAAACAAGAAACTGTATTCATAATTGAGTAAATAATATAAAAATTGCATTTGGATGTCTAAGTTTCAGAAGATACATTGAAGATTTTCTGCCAGATTTTACGAGTGTAAATTCAAGAACCACATGCTTCTTCATTTCCAATGATGCCTAAAACAATATTCATCTTTAAAAACTTCAGACAATATATTTCTGAGACACATTTAGCAGACATAAGTTTCTTTTGCAGTAATTCTCAACTGTTCATTAGAAAGTAAAATAGGCTCAGATTCAAAAGGCACACCCCCTGCACTCCCAAATTTTGGAAGTGGTGGATCTGAATCCGAATTCTGTATCATAGTGGAAAGCTAATCCCTATGTAATGGAGGAAGATTGTTCTACTGAGAACAGCTACATAATTTTAAGTATTCTGGTACTTTCAAGTATGTTGGTAACAGTCCACTTTGTCAAGAGGAAAGTGTTATTGACAGTTTACATGGGTTAAAGTAATGCATCATAATTTCTTTCTTATTAAGAATGTTAAGTAAAAATTTATTAACTTATAGATTTTTTTTTTGTTACTCTACTAATTTTCAAATTTCAGCAAACAATTAAAATATATGACACTATATCATTTATAGATATAGTTACAGTTCAAATTTATTACAATATTTCATAGTGGACTAGTCATACCTTATATTTATTTGTAAAAGGAGAATCTTCAAAATATCAAGCCTCAGTGCAGTTTTCTGCTGTTCAAACTTTGCAGAAAAATAAGGCAAAACTTGGATTTTGTATTAGAATTAATATAACTGGAATTAAACAAAGAACCTGTTTTAATTCCAGTCCAAGATTCATAACAGGTATTAAAAGGATCGCATCCAAAATTCCTAGCCACAGCTTTATTGCATTTGACAAACATAGTGTTCACAGCAGAGTATCTTTCCTGCCCAGAGACCCCTGCAATGAACTGAACACATTGCTAATAGTGCTTTATGAATGTGGACTGTGACGACTATGCTCATGTTTTACAAATCTTTTCAAAAGATAAAAGGCGTCTTTTGGCCCACGATACAGCTAATCGGACAGAATGTGCCATGATACCTTCTGGAATGAAAGCTCAGAGGAGATATTTTATTCTCACCTATTAGTAAGACGGACAAAGGAAAAGAAATCTTCGCTTCCCAATCATATGAAACATCAAAGGAGAGCCTAGGAAGCAATCTTCTAGGCAATCCTTTCATGCCTACCAGCAATTAGAGCATTCGACAAACCTGTCTGCTTCCAGCTGAAGAAAATGTTAGAGCAGGTGCACTTCCTCCGAACAATGCCACCACGCAGCCAAACACCCAGCCCGGGAAAAAGCTCTCTCTTTGTTCCTTTCTGTTTTTCCCATTTGTATCACACCTACACAACTGACTCCCCAGGGATATTACCAAACATATATATTCACTAGACATTCCTTCCTTCTTTTACTTACAGAGTGGACCTGCTTGGGTTTTTGCTCCCCCCTTTTTTAAAAGACTCAATAACGTATTTGTAACTAGAAATGACATCACCAGACTAACTAGAACACATATTTCATAATCTTTTTAATCTTGATGATAAAACTCAAAACTATTGCTAAGAAGAAACACAAGACTGTAGTCTGATAGATTCTTTTGCACAGAAATTAGTTCCTCAATACCTAAGCACTTAAGATAATCCATCATGTCATAAAGATTCTTCATAAAACCTTATTCACCTACACAAACCTGGGATTTAATTTGCATTCTTTGCATCACAGCCTTACTACTCAAGGTTTCCTCTTTTGAATAACTGAAAATAGGCAACATAAAGCAAATGGTATCTTTAGGGTAATGGCATTTTTAAGAGAGGTTTGTTGTTTTTATTGTTATTTTTGTTTATTATTTGTTACTGTTTATGTTTTAGGAAGCATTTGTGTTAGTACTATAATATTATTGAGGGAAGAATAAACTAGGATAGAAAATTAGGTCACCACTGATATCAAGATTTGGTGAGTTATGAATGTCAGATCAAGTGGAAAGAAAATTATAGGGTTGTTGAATATATGAATTGCTGCCCTGAAAATTATTTTCTATTCTGATCTGAAAGATGAACAGCATCTAAAGAAGAAAATTGTGCACATATTGGATAGTCTATTCCTAGTACCAGGACAGTGACCAGACATTTTGTGACTGAATAAAGAATTACTAGGTTTGAGGAACAAAAATCTCATTTGAATTTGTCACACTGCAGCGGTCAAGGCTCTCCAGAGCTTCCCTTTGGGGGAAGAATCTATGGCTCAGATTTTTCTACACACATGGCAGGTAGGGCACTTGCCTATGGTGCCCGAGCAGGCAGTCCTGCCCTCACGCGCAGGAAAATGGATGTGGTAATGATTATGACAACGAAGAAAAGCCAGTTATCACCTTTACTACAACTAGGCTGCAAGTAGACTCAGAAGTACTATGTTATCTTGAGCGTGGATGCCTGAGAGGAACACAGACCTGACGTTCTCAGTGGCAAGATTTTTCTGCTTTGACTTAGTCAAAGCATGACATAGTTCTACTTCACTTTTTCAGAACTGACAACATTTTGCGGTTATTGTTCGAGGGCAGTTTATAGGTGGCATCTTGCCCTTGTGCAGAAAGAGCGCAGAACCGATGACTCCTCAGGGACCCATATCAAACTCTTCTCAGCCAAAGAGAATACTGTCAACACAGAAATTTACTTTTTTTCTAAAATTTAATCTATGGTACAAACTTATAGGTGATTAAGACCAACAAGTGTTTAGAACAGCCAACTGAAAGACAGAAAACCAAGTGGATTCTCTCACAAAACCAGTGTCTGAGTGTAATAAAAGATAGTAAAAATGCAATTTGAACAATTTAGGAATAATAAAATCACATACTGTTGAACATGCTTGACTGGTCAATACAAAAATAGTAAATTATAACAAATTATTCCAACTCAGCAAGACTCCGGTTATTCCGAATTAAAAGATGTGGTTAGAATGACATACACAGAAGAGGAGTATTTCCGAAAGTGTAATCACCGAGCCCTTGGGAGTTCCTGGTTTATTGCTGCTTTAGAAAATTAAAAAAAAAAAAAAAAAGGGAAGAAAAAAGAGGAGTTTCCCATATTAGAATCTCATTAAGCTTTCTGTGACAAAATTTCAACCACATTCAAGTTTTTGGTCAGACAGACTCAACCATACAGTAAGTAATTCAGAAAAGATATCCAAGCTGTTTGAAAGTAAGTTCACAGCACGTGTGGGTACATAGCACCAAAGTTTTGAAAGCAGGGGATTTTGTCCTAGACAAGATTTACCGAGATGGTCCTCATTCCTAGGGTTATAATTCACTGAACATGAACATGACCTTGTTCAACAGGGATAGAAGGAAGGATCAGAAGATAGCTTTCTTCTGAAAATAATTATAAGAACATCCAAATGCTTTCTAGTTCTATCAGAAAAAAAAATATGAAAAATTTGTATGAGCAAATACTACATAACTGTGGACTATAATGATGTTCAGGGGATCTAGCCACAGTGTTGATAAAACATTAAGTGTCTCATTTTAGCAGTCAAGTTTGATTTGTTTGGATACCATCATGTTGGCACCACAGGCTCTAGAAATGCTATCGGCTTCTTATGTTCTGTAAGTAGCTGAGGATAATTGGACATTTACTACGAAAACACAAGTGAAAAACACAACAGAAAGGTAAGATCCACTGAAGATGTACACACAAACTTTAAATGCTCATATCAGGCAGCTTGTGGGACTGTCCATACAAGAAACATTTCTTTTTAATTTATTATTCAGATTAAACTTTTGCTCTCCAGAGATGAAATTTAGTACCCAGCAGAGTCATAATATTTGCTGCCAGTTCTGTCATTAATGCACATGTTATGTACATCACAAATAGGCTGCTTTTTTGTTAGTAGGGGAGCATAAGGCCCTTGATGCATGTAAAACCGAATGCTATCATCCCAAGAGGTAACTGACAATACAGTAGAGTATAACGCTAATATTTGCCTGACAGACATTCATTTTGTAAACAGCTTTGTTGATGGCAAACACTAGTCCTTCCCAGCTGTTTGCTAGTGATCAATTGTTGGAGGTTATTACCCCTACGATTGTGCGTGAGTGTTCACGTGTGAGTCAGAGAGAGGATGGGAGTACTCCCTAGTCTCCCCTGACAAGCCAGGCTACGCTGCTTTAAACTGTTCAAACAGGCAGCCTGCATTAACCCATCTAATTTTGCTCGAAGCAGATTCACACACTCAAATGACCCTTCTAGCTGGAAGACCTGGGGAGGGATGGAGGTGAAGGTAATAGAGTGACTTCACGGGGTATACATTTCAAATATTTCTGTCCCTAATTGTGCATATATTCAACACCTAACTTGCATTCTTTTCATATGGATTTAAGCATTTTTGTTAATACAGTCTTTCAATATGTCAATTTTGCAGTACTTGCAAGCACAAGCTTCCATAGCCAAAAAAAAATTTAAAAAAACAAGACTGTAATAAGATAAAATCACGTTGTCTGGATTGACTATTATTGCTGTTATTAAGCAAACTCTATAGCAGCTTTTCAGTTAGATATTTTTCTCCATATGTCAGGATACATTAGAGCTCATAGTCCATTTTATAAAGCATAGTAATTCTACAGCATGCTATACTTCAAGTCAGATCCTGATACACCCTATTTCATCCCTTACAAGATGTCAACTAAAATAAAATCTCTTCGTTTTGTCAGACAGAAGTTAGATGATGCTTAGAAGATTTTACAGAGAGCAGGTTTTAATGATCTGTGTGAGGAACAAGAATATCTAACAGGACACCTTACTCAGTCTTCAAAACCTTCTTTAAAACTAGCCTGAGATATTAGTGGCTCTTGCTTCACAGCTACATGAAAGAACTTCTGCTTGCATGTTGTGAATTAATATATAGCGTATCTTTTTCAGAAAAACTAAGGCTGTATAAAGCCCTAAAATCAATGGCAAAAAGTAGACAAAAAGTTCTTCACTAGATTAAAATCTGTTATTTTTGTTAGATTAGTAATTCTTCGCATTCAGCAAGATTCAGAGCCAGTAAAGATTCAATAAGACTTTTGACATACTGCTCAGAAAGATCAAGCCTGCAACAATTACCATGCGATAGAATAGAAGGGGAATTTATACCCTGGGCTTAATTTAGAACTAGGAATTCTTCTAAAGAGATTGCAATTTTAATAATAGGCTTCCTGTCACACAAGATTAAATGCTGTTTATCTACTTCAAATATCTTAAATGTGCTTCTGCTTTGGCATCAAATTTCGCTTCTACCAAAATCCTTGGGAGACCACATTCAAACTTTGAGAGCTGTCTTTTTGACAAAACCTGTATAGACCAGCTATGAACAGCCTCAGAATGCAGATACAGCCCTAAACTATTGTCACAAATTGACTGCATTCAACAGCTTTGAACAACGTTACCAACACTAATTGCACTAGCTAGGCCTTCAAGAGTCCCTGGACTGAGAGTTATAAGGACCAATGAACCTTGGCTTCAGAAAATTCTCTGAAGTTTTCAGTTTTAAATTGCAGAAATAAAACACAGTTGACTACTGTTCCCACATATATTCAGCAAAGAATAAGGTTAAAAGCTCTCTATATTTCCCTACTGAAAAGTCATGCTCCGTAAGAAAAGGTATTAAATATTTATTCCTATTCCTCTTTGTCTATTTACATCAGTCTTCCATAGGGTGAAAACTTACAGGAGTACAAATACTTGGATTTTCATGTGACTATCTTTTACAATTGTTACAACTAGACCAAAGAACAAAAGCAAAGGCTAGAGTACCACTAAGCGGAATTTGCTGCTGGTTATTACAACAAAACTGAATCTATGCCACGGTTTCCTGTAACATCCTGCATTATTCATCAATTAAGTTTACAACAGAAATGAAAGCTGACAACTGGTAATTGCAACTGTCCAAGGTAGGCATCATTTACACTTACATGATTAAAGGGCTTAAACTGAGGTCAGGATGTTACATGATAGTAAATCTGGTTTTGCAGCTATGACCAGATCAAATTCTGTAGTCCTAAACCCGCTCTGCTAGGTCAACTGTTTTCCGAATCAATGTTAGGATAACTTTGACCAGCAGACTCTCTAATTTGCTATCATCTGGCCATACCAATAATGCCACATCTGATTAAATCTCTAAAATCTAACCACAGAGTTTTCACCTCAGATGTTATTATCCTTCTTATTAAGTGGCTCAGGCATATGTCTTGTTTTGTTTGCATGGATGCTTGCTCTACTTTGACCTGTCTATGATTTTCAACCTTGCCACTGGGATCTTTGAGCTAGAACCCATCACACTGTGATACATCAGACTGTACCAAAAGTGCCTTATCTAATCCTCATCATTAGTACGACCTAGACCAACAGAGCCTTCATTTTGTGTCAGCATAGCTACCTGATCCCAGCTATTTTGGCTTCAAATGACCCCACTGAGCTAAGTCAGCTGGTACTACAGCTCAGCTTGTTTAATCAAGAGGCAGTTCTGGCTCTGAAAAGAACTGTAAGCCTGCATGTGTTTGAATACTGTGTTCCATATCCCACCTCCCCTATCTCAACAGGACCCAAACAATAGCAGCATGGGCCTACTGACAATGGGTTGTGGACAGCCTGTACATTTTCTATGCAGGTAGCTGCTGCTGGAAGCAGTGGAGCCTGTGTATATGGTAACAGACTGGCTCAGACTTTTGGGGAAAGTTCTGCATAAGCATTGGAAGGACATAACACAGAATGGCTTCATCTACTAGGCTATCTTGGCGCAAGCCACCCTGTTTTGAAACAAAAACAGTGAACTATACCACCCTTCCTCCTGCTGCAGATCTGATGCTTTAACTGAGAATCTGGATTCTACTTTGCTCAAGGGCAACTTATTTCTGAAGAGGTGAAAAAGTTAAGAACATTGATACGACTACAGTAAGAGAGATGGCCAGCAGAGAACAAAAAAAAAGGGATTTAGAGAGCCAAGATTTTCTTGTTAAGTGGTTGATCTGTGAAGACATGCAAGAGAACAGCAAAAGAAACTCAGTATGTAAGCCCTGTTTAATATGTGTACTGGTTCTGGCTGGGTAGAGTTACGTTTCTTCATAGTAGCTTCTATGGGAATATTTTTTGGATTTGTGCTGAAAATAGTGCTGATAGCACATTGATGTTTTAACTACTGCTAAGCAATGCTTACACATCGCCAAGGCCTTTTCTACTCCTCACGCTGCCCCACCAGTGAGTAGTTTAGAGGTACACAAAAAGTTTGGAGGGGACACAGTTGGGACAGCTGACCCCAACTGGTCAAAGGGATATTCCACACCATATGACATCATGCTCAACAATAAAACTGGAGGGAAGGTTGGCAGGGGAGCCACTGCTCCTGGACTGGCTGGGTATCGGTTCGTTGGTGGTGAGCAATCGTTTTTATTTGCATCACTTGTCCTTCTTGGGTTTTATTTTCCTCTCTCTTTGGTTTGCCTTGTTGTTTTTTTCCCCCCTCTTTTCCTTACAATTTGTTTTTAATCTTCTTAGCTCTTTTTAAACTGTTTTTATCTCAACCCACGAGTTTCTTTCTCACTTTTACCCTTCCAGCAGGGCAGGAGGGAGAGTAAGTGAGCGGCTGTGTTGTGCTTAGTTGCCAGCTGGGGTTAAATCATGATGGTACATTTTCCTTTTTCTCTACTGTGCCTGCTCTGCTGGGCATAAGTGTTTATTAGGCATTAATGTACTATGGGGTCCCAATAACTTTACCAACTTGCTCCAACACAGGGAGACTCCACCATCCCGTCCTGGGATTTGCTGCATGTGTCACTTCTTATATGCCTCGGGCGCTACCACTGTGCACCTGTATTTCTCTTCCAGCCTACTTATGCCCAGACCACTGATTCTAGAAAGCAAGTTCAGGCAAAGAAATTAAGTTCAATCTTTTGTTTGATAAGATAAACAATGGGGGTGGAGGGGAAGGAGGAACTTGCAATGAAGGGCCCATGTTCGTTTGTTCCTCCCCCATGTTATCTGAAGTGAAGAGACAAACATCAAGGATGATAAAATTTAACAGTAGCTTGAAACAATGAAGTAATATCCCCAGCATTTTCTAAGATAATATGTTCTGCAACAGATTCAATACAGGTCACTGCTTCCATCTAGGATTCACAATCGCAAGAGGTATCCTACAGGATGGTGGCATCAGGGCATATTTGATAGGGCTTCCCTCTGTTTATGTAAAGAAACACTCCTTCTGGTTCAGAGAGAAACCTACGATGTTAAACGGCTTCAGGGATGCCCAATAAGTTTCAGTACAGCAGTGCACACTTTCCCACATGGAACCAACATGCAGTTGCCACCTATAAATAGCAGAGATCTGCTCAAAATTTTGGCGGTGCTCTGTTTGAACTAGGCTTGTCCTTTGCCTTTGTTCATCAACATTTTTAGAAAAAGAGAACTGACCAGTCTTAATGAAGATTGTGCTTTACGGGACAAGGACTTTGGAAGTAGGCTACAAAAAGTGAAGTCTGGATCTAGTGAATCTGGATCTATGCCAGATAAAGCAGCTCTGATGGGAAGACCACAGGAATTAAAATCTGCAAAACTGGAATGTCAACAAATTATGTGAGAACTGGAGAGAAGCTGCAGCAAGTAGACACCAGAAATGACAGATGTGTATAATTGCGTTTTCAAGACAAGGAATTTCACGGCAAGCAAAGGTCAAACATTTTGCACAATTTGGCCTGCCAAAATACTGCACTGAACTGTGATAGTGGGCTACAATTCAACCTGGGACACTGGGCATCACAGGCAGCATCAAGACTGGCCAGCTTGATGGAACTGAATTAGGAGGTTATTGCCAAGAGTTGTCAATTACTGCCTTCTGGATGAGTTACTGTAGCTGGTTACAAGCATGACTGTTATACACACCTTTCATGAACACAGATTTTCTTGCAGGGGGTTAGGCAAAGTCCCCAGTTAGTTTTTGCACTCAGTCCAGACTTAGTATCTCTGTATCCAGGCTGATCCCACAATGCACAGACTCAGACTGAGTGACTACCTGTCCCACAGCCTAGGCAGGCAAATTCCCTATCTTCTGTCAAAACCTCTAAGCCCACCTTGATAATCTGTTCCTTTGGGTATTGTATCTGCCTTTTCCTTATCTTGCTTATGACTTTTCCTCACAGTATAGACAGAATGCTGCTTCTAAATTCATCTGCTTGTGTTGCTGTTTGACCCCATGCTCTCTGAACTCAACAACATTCAGTGTAATTTCTGAAGAAAATGCGTAGTAAGTAACAGTTTGAGTGTGTTTTTCTTGTAGGATAAATAATGGCATAAACCCATGCTTCATGTCATTCTATGTTGTGTGGTGGGATCAAAATATACAATATCTGTCTGTGTTTATTCAGAAAAAATGTGTATTGGAAAGACTGTTGAGCCATCATAGATATTTTACTGTTTTTTGACTCTTTATATAATACATATAGCAGCAGTAGTTTTGTTGTCATCCAGGGAAATAAGTGATATTTCATGGCTGTATTGTGGGCTAAAAAGCTATATGTCACAATCTGGGCATGTTATCTAGGAAATACGATCTTTCAAAAGTGCGAATAAATCCATTAACAACACTTTACCGGATTTTTGCCAAGTCTCACAGGAATAGGGATGAGAGGTGTTTAGTAAGCAACCTGCAATATGATAAGCAAAGAAAGAATGGCCCTCAGGAAAGATAAGACAAGTTGAAACTAAATGGATGCAGGTGAACAAGAAGTTTCTACCCTTTTTTTCCTTATCTTTTCAAAAGGTGAGTGGTTATAAGGGGGGAAAAAAAATCTTCCCAGTTTTTACACTCTCCTAAAAGACAGAAAAGAGCTTTAGACTTTATAAAGATATCCTATTTCTTCCCCTATTCATCTTAAAAATTCAAAGGGAAGCACATATCTTTTTCTTTCACCATAAAGAAGGAACGGCCAGTTGATGCAATATCTTGTGACAATGAGGAGATATCCATGGAAACCTTTAAAACCTATTTATGAAAGAAAAAAAACCCAACGTTTATCAAGTTAGGGCCTTTTTAAATGAAAAGTTACACTGATTTGCTTAAAACACAAATCTGAAATCCACCACATGTGCTCAAGCACATGTCTTTGCTGACACACTTGCCTTCACAAACCCTTCTTACATAAATAAGATCTTGGTTCAATCAGAAAAAAGCTTAAGCTAAAATGAGACAAATAGTATTTTTTTTTCAAAAGTGGATAGATAAGTTTGTACCACATTTATGAAATGTATTTAAAAAAAAAAATCAAATGGTATCATCAGGTGAGCATCTACTTTTTTGTCAGAGCAGCTTAAATAACCACTGTCCCTCAGCTGAGGGGTTTCAACTGCACAATCAGGTTCCACCAAGAGCTGACTTGCAAAAACTGACTGTGTGCAGATACATTTCTATAAAAATGTAAATGCTCATGGATACAAATATACGCATAATTAGTTACCATATCAAATCTACAAGGCATTGACCAAATGCTGTAGGAAAAAGCTACCAGTTAAGGAGTGGCAGCTTGCCTAAATAACTTCAGAGAGAACACAAACACTCACCTGAATATATAGTGCCTTTAGATGGTGGAAAACTCATAAGTAGACATGGATCTATGGCTTTAGACTTCAAAAGAAATTTACCTATAGAAATGAGTTCTTAAATATGAAATGCACATAAAAATATAACTTAGAGTGTTTAGAAAAACTAAGCTAAAGAATTTTATAAAATTAGATTCTGAATAGTAAAAGAAAACATTAATTTATAAAGAGTACATATAAATGCTAGATTTTTGGTAAAATTAGAAAAATAAAGAATATTTAGGTGGAAAAACAACAATATCACAGGAAAAGTCTCAAGTAATATAGACTACTACCGTGTATTTGTATAGAAATTGTGTAGAAATTGAAAAGACTTTCAAAAGACTTCAAAAATGTAAATAACTTTAATCTCTCCATTATGATATAATACCCTTTCTGCATTAAAGAGAAAATTATTTTAAAGTTTAATTGTTCATAAATAATTAAAAATATTATTTTGTGAGATGAACACATTCGTTGAAAATAATTTAAAAAATGAAAATATGTGACTGTCTGGGAGCTATGACAACTATTGAAAACATCTAAAACAAAAACCCCAAACCATTCTTTAAACCAGTGAAAAACCTCAGTATTCATTTATCTGTCAACTATATAGATCTGGTCCTGATAAAACTGGTGCTTGTTGTTAGCAATTGACAAAATAAACTTCTTTCAGTAGGATCAAATAAGTGCATCTGAAGAAGACCACTATGACAGAGTAATGATTGATGTAGTTTAATTTTGTGTATAGTACTTTGTAAGTTTGCAACTTTATATTACCTCAAATTGGCAGTGATACATTGCTTTCATACTGAGACTGTTTTAAAAGCTAGAATAGAAAATAAGTAATAGCTCTACAACCTATGGTATAGTAACTGCATTCAAACCGGGTCTCTTTTCAAATATATAGTTGCATTTTTAACTTCATCCCTTAATATCATCTGTTAGCTTACTAATTATATCTGACAAGCTACACAGGGACATCATCATAATTAGATTTTAATTTATTATCTGTACCAACTTAAATAGTTTGTGTCATTAATACTTAATTGCAGCTCATATGATAGCTACACTTTCACCTTTTCTTTAACTATTCATTTTCTCTCAAAAACTGATCAAATCCACTAGTGCTAATATATATGATTTGACTTGCACTTCATGGGAGTACTAGCATAAAGTCTAATGATAATGCTTAAATTAGACTTCAGGAAAAGCAGCACCTACAGTGAATGCAAAGACGACAATCCCTTGAGGGGAGGAAAAAAATAGCATTTGTATGGCTAAGCAGGTGAGAAGGAGCATACGGCTTTGAAGATTTTCTCCTTTTTCACAATCCTGAACTTGTCATCAGAAAACCTTCAGATATCTACATCCTCAGATGGAAAATTGATGCCTTACATTTTAACTTAAAAATTTTATTTTTCAAATGAGTTTTCTGCTTCTGAAGATTATCAGTCAGCATAATCACTCAGCCAAAACCCTAAGTCTTAGTTTTGTCTAGGAATTGGATAGGCATAAAAAAATGTCTATTATGGTTGCTATATTAGAAATATATAAAGACAGTCTAAGTTTTGAAATTGCTGTATTTATTGAACAAACTTCCCACCATTAAACTAAGCTAATCAGTTATATCATCGGTTTTCTGCATAGGGCCTCTCAGAGTAGGATATGATGGAATGAAAAGATTTGGAACATTTTTTGTTATTACTCCTTTCTTTTCCATCAATTAGGTGTTAAAATGAGATATCTTGGTTAGTTTAATCAGCCAGCAATGCTGCAAGATGATCTGCTTGGCTGCCCACAGGAATAGCGTCAGGAAGCCTAGTCCAGCCACAGAAAAGGCCAGTCCCCGTTCACAGCACAGTGAGACAAGATGTAACAACTTGTTGAGCCTTTATTAACTTATTTTATCCTTTGAAGTCTTAGCAAGCGTACTGTGACATTTTGCGCCTTATGGGTATGGCTTTCAACAACAACAGGCTTGGTTCTACTTGAATGGCATAACTGTTTCTCAGAGCAATTACCGTTTCTATTTTCATCCTTTTCAGCTGGCTGTATTGTTGAATATCACAGGATGACACAGGTTATTTTTTCCTCAAAGACTTCTCTACTGCCATGCCATTTTGACATGATTCCCACTTATCCTTTATCATACCAGGCTTCTAAGTTTATCCATGCAATGATATACACTTCGACCTGAGTGACTGTCATTTTGGGTCAGAAAAACATGTCTTAATACTGTTAAAAAACATTCTGAACTTCATAACATCATAGAAGATACTTCTTCAGGCTCAACCACCACTGACTTCTCATATAAGCTGTAGCTCAAATGAACATAGTGACACACGACTACTACCTTTAGATGTTCATAGAGACATCTCTCTACTCAAGAGCTGAACTGACTACTACAGTACTGCAGGGAGCTGTGAAAGGCTTACGTCCTGCACGGCAGGGGCTGTAAGGTGTACACCTCCTAAGTGAGGGGCTTTCCCTGTCACATCCAAATGATACAGAAGCAACATCTGCAACTGCTCAGACAGGACGATACAAATCTGTCTGCATTTATTTTCTGTATTTTAAAATAATTTCTTACTTCACATTTATTTGAGAGCATTTTGCTTCTAAATGTTGATTAAACACGGAAAAATTGGTTTTAGGTTCTCACTCATATCAATTTCCCTAACTTATTCTCCCTACCAATCTTTCCATCTAGAACTACTATACGTTGCATATGAACTAAGCTTTATATTTGCTTAGGGTGCTATACAATAAGCAGGTATGAAGTATAGACATGAAACAACACACTATCTTCAGTGACTGAACAAATATTTCTATATTGTATCCTATAAAAGTTTTGCAGAAAACTCCTGCCTCCTAGAAATAATTAGGGGTTACTAAGCAATAAGCAAATGGCTTCAGAACCAGTCTAAATGTGAAGAAATCAGGCACACAAAGTCTGTGGTTTTGGGGTTGTTTTTTTGGGGGGGTGTTGGCTGGTTTGGAGGAGGGACGTTATTTGTTTTTTAAGGGCATATTAGTTTAAGTAATGTATTCTGTAAGATTTTATAACTACTGCCTGTCCCTTGCAAGTAGACTTCTCCTCTATGACTAATCCATGGTCTTCCTCTTAATCGCTGTCGAGTTAGTTTCACCCATCTTGGAAGAAAATCCTGCAACTTTGAAGCCAGCTACTTCAACAACTCACTTGCATTCCTAAAAATCCAAGTCCCATGCAACGTCACACCAACTCCTTCTCAGTGTTGTACAGTAATTCAGACTACTGCATAGGTGGGTGTGGCAGGAACACCTGAGTTGCCAAGTTAGTACAGTCTACTGCCTAATTTCATGAACACTGACAATTTAGCAGGTGAGAGAGAGCTGGCTAGGAAGCTAGAAGCTCTTCTTGAAAAGTTTGCTATGGGCAGCATAATCAAATGACTTTGGAGACTGAAACTGAGATACAATTATCTGGGAGGAAGTGAAAGGTAGAAGAATATCCTCCAAAGATTTAGGTAAGTTAGAAACCCTTGGGGTCTACCTAGCAAGCTCAGAATTCATTGTTACTTAACCATCATTACATTAAAGATCCGTGTACGTAAAAGACTGACACACTTTTTTCCCTTTTTTTTTCTTTTTTTTTTTTTCTTCAAGAAAAAGGTTAAAGTTGGATGTTGGTCTCAGGAGTGCCACTTCTTGAATATGCAATATTTAACCGACTTTAACAATATGACACACAAAGACATTTGAAATCTCATTAATCTCTTGACATTTGACTAAAAGTCAAAGCAGTGGACCACAAGATGAATAAGGACACCTCACCCATGAAGGTTGATCTTTCTTTCATGAGGTGCAAATGAGTTAGGATGATCTGACTACAAAGTTTATTGCAGATTTCTTCCTTTTTAATAGTTGTCCCTGCTTTAAGGACCTAGCATGCTTCCTTAATTGATACCGAATATAACAACTGTTGTAGCTGACATTCTACATTTCCACCAAAGGAAAGTTCCTTAGGAACTTCGGTTTTTACACAAATTGCTTGAAGTACCATGTACTACTAATAGCTGTTGCATTTTTACATAACTCCAAAGGTATTTTTATTGTTATTGTTTTATTGTTCTCTATTATTCCTGCTTAAGAGCTGATAACTAGCATCTAGAACTGGGTGTTCACTTTATAGTCAACAAATATTAACCGTTTCAATATGACAAGCGCAAAGTAATATACAGCTAGTTGTTTCATGACCAGTAGAACGAACAATACCCCATTTCCTACGCATTTGCATCCTATATCCCTGCCTACCTCCAAGGTAATAAGTCACCATCCTTGTCACTGATCCCCTTCCCTATTTCCGAAACCTTGGCACTGCTTTGTCCTATGCCACCCAACTAGAAGCATGTGTTATGGTGGCTGTTGCTCCCATGCACTGACTGATCCTGTGGGTTCTTTACATAGGTACCCTTCTCAGGCATTGACCAACATACGCTTGAACTCAGTGGTTACAAACCTAAAACAGAAGACCACAGATATCCTAAAAAGCAAATGGGAAGTGAATACAGAAAAGACCAGGGGGGTATACTAATCAATAGATCTTTACAGGCCTATTAGTAGACCTCAGGATACCATATAAGAGTGCAAGTTTTTCACTTTGTAATTTAATTTAATAAATGCTAACAGAAATCGAATTCACAGATGAGAAAGTTTCACCTCCATCAGTAAGAACTATTATAAACCCGGATATAAACTCAAACTAGTTAGCTCCACTTTGATCATGTCATAATTGTACTATAGAAGAAGGAAAACTGTTCAAGAATGATGATCCTCCCACATTTACATTCTTTAGTTCCTATCTGAAGTTGAAATTACATCTTTTGGTTTTTTGCAACCTAATTTCCATAGGGGTGGTCCAAGACAATAGGTTGCAAACTTAGTTTTTTTTACAATTTTGTGATTTGGAAACTTTGGGTATTAAAATTCCTTTCTTTCTGTAAATGCCAAAATACACACACACACACATATATACAGTGCATGCCATGTGTTGCACTACTCTGCTGTACGTTAGCCAGGAACATTTAATTGATAAGCCTTTCCCTAAGCTATGGCACTAACTTGGGTCTCTCTCCTTTCCTCAGATATTGATTATTATAGAATGAATACATACTTTGTATATTCGGACCTCTGTGCTCTCTTAAGTTAACTTAAAATTGTCCAATGATTTCAAAAGATGAGGAAAGGGAGGAAAGAAAGATACTGAC
>NW_010554139.1:0-1522 GCF_000687285.1 Phaethon lepturus | reverse complement strand
AAAGAGATTAAGTCTCACATGCTAGTCCATGCTAAACATGACCACTATTGTCTTGGCTTTTTAGCATCTCACCTTAACTAATCACAAGAGACCCTATATTAATTCCAGTCTCCTTAATGAATTCCAGTCTCAGTAATTAAGCCAAATCATATTATTCCCCTCTGATTAAGTGGAAATTGTCATTAATGTTAACAGAACAAATGTTTAATACCCGATAACACAAGTACAGGCCATTTTAAATTCCCTCTGTGATTCTAGTTTCATACGTTATTTTCCAATTCACCTTTAAACATTACAAGCGGTTATCATTACATATCTGATCTATTGTCACACAAAAGGACACAGTTCAGGGGAGAGAGAAATTAATGCTAGGCAATCCACTCTGTATGCAAGTTGCTGAAATGCACAATCGTATCATTGTTATTAATGTGAAATCACAGAAGTAGTAATGAAGCAAGTGTCATCATCAAGATTTCCTTGAGAAAGGGGAAAGTTCAACAGGTATGCTGCAAACCATTAAAAAAAAATCTCTATCACCTAATACAACTCTTTGGAGCAGGAGAGAGTTCTGAAGGCTAACAGGCACAAAAGGAAACAGTGACGAGGGTCTCTGAATGATCAGTTGTCAAAAATACTGCTTCTTGGCAGCTGAAGAAAGGCATACACAGAATCTAAAGAAATCCTCATTGCTAACATATAGACTCTTGGAAACAGCAAAACTTGACAGGACTGACCCCCTAACCTGAGTTCCTTGTAACGTTTAGCAAGTATTTAGGGTTTTTAATTTCTAAAGTTTCATGCATACAGTATCACACCATAATGGGGAAATAAGGGAAATTGATGACCTATAATACTCTATCTTCAGTTTTGTTTTTTTTTTTTTTCAAGACAGCAGAAGAGCTCATGAATGTTGAATGCCTTCATTAACAGCGTGGACACAGAGTGTTAATAGGATGGAATAACATGCATCTTCAGCAAGTTTGCAGATGACATTGAAATGAGGGAAGCAGTTCATGTGATGAAGGGCTGAGCTAACATTCAGGAAGAGCTCAAGAAGATGAAAAGCTCAAAAAATGGGCTGCCAGAAACCTCTTAAAGTTTAACAAAGGCAAACAGAAAGTTCTGCACTTGGGAGAGAATAAATTCATGTAGTAGTACAGGCAGAGTCTGGAAATACACACACCATGTAGTCCACTCCTCCTAAACATCTTGGTTGCCCTCCTCTAGACTTGTTCCTGGGCTGTCAATGTCTGTCTTATAGTTTGGAAATCAAAACTAAACGCTGTGAAAACGCTAGATGAAATCTCGTGAGTACCAAATAGAGGAGAATAATCACTTTCTTCAACCTTCCAGTTATTCTTTCTTATCACAGCCCTCTTTTCCCTTATTGCTGCGGGAGCACGCTGCTGACTCATGTTCAACTTTTCTATTTGGACTCCAGAATCCTTTTCTGCAAGAGGGAGCTTAGTTTCCATTTTACTAGATCATTTACGAGCCCAGAGAGTTGTGGTGAACGGTGTTA
>NW_010554138.1:0-11835 GCF_000687285.1 Phaethon lepturus | reverse complement strand
ACAAGATCTAGCAAGGACCTAGGCACAGTAAGGGCATCAACAGATGGATGTTACATCTCCATTTGCTTTAGCAAATAAAGGTATCTTTTATATATAGTTGTGTGCACGCATACCTATTTTTATGAACTGATATAAACACATTTTTTCCAATCACCGTGCCTCTACCTGAAAGCACAAATGACCAGTCAGAGACAAGGAGAAAGAAAACCACTTGGTCACACAAGAAAGGTTTGAGCACTGAAGCTGACGTTCACTGCTCCCACCCAGCCACGAATCCAGGCACGGACTTAGCCCCAGTCAACCTCTTACTTGCGTCACCTGAATGGCTGGAGCATGGGTCAGGCCCGTTGAAACATGCCCCCGGGGAGGACCTGTTGGTGTACTTAGCATGGAGTGAGTGGCCTCTCCACACCTCAGCAGTCTCTGGCAAGCACTTGGCCACGTGGATGAAGTGGGCTGGAGCCAGGGAGCATGCTGTGCTTGCACTCTGTACACCCCTTCCAGCAAAAGTGCCTTCACCAGTGCTCGCTCAGCACAGATCCCGGGTGAGGAGAATTGAGGAGCTAAAAAAACCTCCACTACCTGGACTTTAAGGGTATCAGGAGGTGAAAAACTACAAACCTGAACAGAGCTATAGCCTCTTTGCTGCAAGAAATGCCCTTTTGTAGCTTTGCTCCCAAAGGGCCAACACGTGGCTACCAAACAGCAAAGCTGTCAAGAGTATCTGATGCCCACCTTGTAGCTGAGGTGATCCTCCCCAAACAATTCCCATCCACTTTGTTCATCCCCATCACACAGCTCGTATATGGGCATAGCACCGGACCCACGGTACACACAGAGTGGGGCAAGGACGATCAGCAACTGTCCTGTGCAAAGTGAGCACAAAGACACCACAGAAAACAGTTATGAAGTTGGACAGGTCAACAAATAACAGGGGCCAACATGCTGTCAACGCAGCCAGAGACCACCACAGTAGCTGGTGAGAGATTAAACATTTTGACTCTGGCTTGGCTGACACCATCAGCACATCTGTCAAAACCTGGAGGGACTTACACATTCATCACGTTTGGTGTTCTTCACAATTCACACCACCAACCACCGTCCAGCAGCGCCCTGCACCGGACTCATGACTCCAGGTCCGGCAAGAGCAAGATGGGTCAGAGATATGGAGATGCCACAACAGTTAACCCCCTCCTCACTGCTAAAACAATCTGCCCTACCACCAGGTCAACTACAGCTTTCTAACCCATCGGTCTAGGCAGGTCCCAGAGGCCATACTCCCACACAGCAGGCCCTTTCTGCCACACAGAAGAAACCGCACATGAAAGCAAGAGATGGAAAGGGAAAGCTATAGAGCTCAGAAAAGACGCCTTCAGCCAAATTTGTTTTAAGGCACGACTAGCTCACACTCAAAGCCAAATTCTCTAGTTTTCAGCTTGGATCCTTGTAGGAGGACGATTTATGTTCTCTCTCTCCAGCCAAACCTGGTGCTGGGGGACTATTCAGGACAGCAATAACACCACTTACTTTACTCAGTACTGCCGCAAGGAGATCCAGGTGCAATGAGCACTGATATTTAGGGAAACATCACCTGTATCAAAAGGGGCACCCGTCCCACTGGTTCAGCACTGGTGCTGCCGCAGGTAAAATGAAAATTACAGGAAGCTCTGCTCTCTCCCCACACGTGAGCCTTGCAGGTGACGAAGTTGCTGTTTCAAGGGACACCACGGTGGAGTCATGTAAATCCACGGCAACTCCCAACACCTCCAAGTGGAGGTAAACCAGATGGGAGGAAAAACAAAAGAATACTCCCAGGAAGAGCCAAAAGAGCTTTTAGCCAAAAAGCCTTTGGCTGTCGAGCCCAAGAACAGAGCTGCCACTTGTGAATCTACTGCTGGAGCAGGTAGCAAGTCCTCTGGGAGTGGACCAGTGAGCATCCGAGGGATGCATGCACATCCCACCAGCGTGGTCTGGGACAAGCACTCCCCTGCTTGCCTTTCACACTCCACAGGAGCTCAGCAAGGCTTTACTCACCCTGGCAAGAGTTTCCAAGAGGAGGAACGTGAAGTTAAACCTGAAGACCTACAGAACAATATGATTCTTGGTGATTTCAAGGAATGTGAGGATTTGGGACAGACATTTTAGCAGGGCCTGTAGTGACAGGACAAGGGGTAATGGTTTTAAACTAAAAGAGGTGAGATTCAGACTAGATAGAAGGAAGAAATTTTTCACCATGAGGGTGGTAAAACTCTGGCCCAGGTTGCCCAGAGAGGTGGTAGATTCCCCATGCTGGAAACAATCCATGTCAGGTTGGACAGGGCACTGGGCAACCTGCTCTAGTTGAAGATGTCCCTGCTTATTGGAGCGGGGGTTGGACTAGATGGCCCTTAAAGGTCCCTTCCAACCCCAAGTGTTCTCTGATTCTCTGCTTGTAATTCTGCATGGCATCTCTAAGCACCCATGTTTCAAGACACTGCCGTTCTCCATATTTATTTTTTCTCTGTCCATAGCTAGCTCTAGAGATCAAAGAATTGAAACCATCAAAAGACCAGCACAATGACATCATGGAGAGAACACGAAAAAATGGCCAAAGCTTTGAGACAGCTCTTCCATGTGACTGAAGCTAAGGCATGACGCACAGGGACTCCCTCTCCAGCCTCGTCATCACATCAGCACGCAAAAAAGCAACACGTCACCAAATCCTGCTCGCTAGCTTTCTGTAGGATGGTTGTGTACAGCCTAGTTTGGCACAAAACTCAAGGATGTGGGAGTGAAAACAGACAACTAGCCAGACCACCAGCTATGCTTGAGTAGGTAAACAGGTGGCTTTTTAATTGAGTTAGATAAGTGGTATTTCTAATCATGTTAGCCCAGGCACTTAAAGCAATACCACTGACAGGGTTGTAGCTTGAGGAGAGCTTTGAAGGAATAAAAGGTCTGTTCAGGAAGGCTTTGTTTTGGAGAAGGAGCTTAAAACTTTCATAAACCAGCTCTTCCTGTTCACAGCTCAGTCCAAAAGAGGGTGAAACACCTATAAATGAAAGCCAGGAAAAAAAAAAAAACAACATTTGTCAAGGGCAAAATTTTATTTGCATCTGCCAGAGCCCCATCCTCCCATATGCAGGTGACCGTCTCCTGCAGAGATGCTCTTACCAACTGCTTCTTAAGTCCTGTTCCTCCAGTCACACAAGACTTTCTTCTAATCTGGAAGGAAAAGTGAGACAACTCGTTAGTACTGGGAAGAAAACTACTTCACTGCAATGGCTAAAGACATGGACACCATCATCACCATAAGCTCTGGTGTCCAACAATAACCTGCAGGCTCTGAGCGGGGCTGGATGAACAGGTACAAAAGCCAGCGTTGATTCCTCAAACATCACTGTTGAGTATGAGAACAGCATCTCCTTTTTAAAAGAATGGGGGCACAAAGTTCTAGGGCTGCTTGAGAGTTTTAAGACTTCCAGATTAGCAGAGGTGCAAAAGTAGAGGGTTATAATTGGTTACAAGACACCTGCAAAAAATAACAAATTAAAACCTGCAATGGGAAAGAGGAATCACTTATTTAATTGTCCTGTCTTCTTTAGGATCCTGAATCTGCTGTGGGAGGAACACTCTGGCCACAATCCAGTTAAGCATTTCAGTTTATGTCGAATTTGAGAGAACATGGAGAGCCCCGCGCAGTGAAGGTCTTCACATGTCTCACCAGCAGGTTGTTTACCTTTCGCGCTCACATACACACACCCCTACCTTGCAAGAACTTCCATTTTTAGCTTTTGTTCTAAGGACTACCGTTCTAGAAATGCAACCTCTCTTGGTTGTAAAAGCACCTAATTCCCCTTTGAGGAAAAAATGCTGGTGCAACTCCGAAAGGCAGGTCCTGCACCCAGCAAGCAGCTTTCGGGATGCAACCCAGAGCTGCACCCACAAGCTATATGGTTTTACCTGCAGACACGTGGATGATGCAAGATGAGCATTAGCCAGATAAATTGTAGATTCCTTAACATATCCATCTACCTCGCAACAGCTATTAAGCATGCAGTATTTCACAACTTACTCCATCACGAAGAAAATGCAGTGTCCATTCATCAGTCACAAAAGGCCTTTTAATTAATGCACCTATTTGCTTTGTTCATTTAACCCCAACAAGGGTGCCCTTCTGCACTCGCTGGGTTTAGCTCTTATACTGGTCTGGTCACCATTTGTTGAACACAACAGTATTTTTAAGGTTTTAATAAAGACTTCCTATATACATGCTACATACTTCCTAAAGGCATGCTTTATATATATAAAACTCACTAAAAAAATGGATGCAATTTCCCCAGCCAGAAAAATTCAGAGATAAAATTGCAGCAATGATTTGTACCTGCCCAGAGCAGCAATCCCAGCCTTTGGTGACCTCTGTGCAAACATACCAAGCCAATTACAGACTGTGACAGCAGACTTCCCCCTCCTGTATCAGCAGCTTCTTGTTGCTGGCTGTGAGAAACATCAAAAGGTAGCACAACAAATAGATGTATTACCGAGCACTTCAGGGTAGGGACAACCAGCCTAGAGGTTTAATCAAGATTTGGATCAAATTGTGCAAGGTGTTTTGTAAACATTGAACTTATTGAGTTGTTACAGCTAGAGGATGTAATTCCCAACTACCTGCCCGTTTAACCTATGAAAATCACCATCAGGCAACTCAGCTCAATCCTCCCTCTCCATCCCCTCTTGTTTACCATGGTCTTCATTAGCAGATGAGCGGTAACCTAGGTACCCCACGTCATCCTTCAGCATCCCACACCTGGGACTTCCCCAGCAGCACTCTTACGTCCTCCTGGCACAGTAAAGCTAGCCCGTGGGGCAAATGGAAACTTTTTAAAAGCTCCCAACCACAGCTAGCAGCTGATGGAAGAAACGTTATCAGCTTGTTAGATATTAAAGGGCAGGACAATGTGCCCTGGTGGCCAAGAGGGCCAATGGTCTCCTGGGGTGCATTAAGAAGAGTGTGACTAGCAGGTCAAGAGAGGTTCTCCTCCCCCTCTACTCTGCGCTGGTGAGGCCTCATCTGGAGCCCTGTGTCCAGTTCTGAACTCCCCAGTTCAAGAGAGACGGGGAACTCCTGAACAGAGTCCAACGGAGGGCTACGAGGATGTTTAAGGGACTGGAACATCTCCTGTATGAGGAAAGGCTGGGAGACCTGGGGCTGTTTAGTCTGGAGAAGAGAAGGCTGGGGGGGACCTTATCAATGTCTATAAATACCTGAAGGGTGGCTGTCAGGAGGATGGAGCCAGTCCCTTTTCAGTAGTGTCCAGTGACAGGACGAGGGGCAATGGGCACAAACTGCAGCACAGGAAGTTCCACCTCACCATGAGGAAAAAACTTCTCTACTGTGAGGGTGATGGAGCACTGGAACAGGCTGCCCAGGGAGGTTGTGGAGTCTCCTTCTCTGGAGACCTTCCAAACCTGACTGGACGCGTTCCTGTGCAACCTGCCCTGGGTGATCCTGCCTTGGCCAGGACCAGACTATCTTCAGAGGTCCCTTCCAACCCCTACCATTCTGTGACAAGGCGATGTGCAACCTGCTGTTTGCCTCATATTGCCTAGAACATCCTAGGTCCAAGTTCTTGGTGAGCAACACCATCACTCTTCTGGTTATAACGATGCTTTTTCTGCTGGGCATCCCAAAGCACCTTCACTTCACCTCCTTTCTTTAGGAAGGAAAACAAGCAGCAGGGGCTGACAGCTAGGAATTCATGACTTCAGCTGCCAGCCTCTTCCACTCCAGGAAGAGAAATTTAGGAAGAGCACATGATGAAGAGCACATAGGAGACCCCTGGATTTCTGAATCTTAACATCAGCAAGAGATGTACTTGAGTCTGAATTTCAATCCTCACATGCTCACCACCCTCGTTTACTGCAAAGTAGTGCTAAGAGCAGCTAAAACCCAAGTAATTCTTCATCAGGAGAAAGAAAACCAGGAGCATGTACTTAATAGAGCCTGAAGCCTCACACAGGCTCTCTCAATCAACAAGATCCAAAAATCAGTTCATCCTACCAGTGCCCACAAAGGCACAATAACTCCAGATCCCATCTTACCCAAAAGGGTAAGCTATCTCCTCCTCCTGAGATGTTTACAGAGGGGAAACCACCTCAACCACTCAGCTCACCAGTCACCCAGGTGCTTTGAGTGTTCTCCAATCTGCTCCACCTACGCTTGTGCATGCAAAACAAACCCCAGGGCAGCCGTGTTTTCCCCAGCAGAGCAAAACAGCAGACTTGGAGAGGGGAGATCCATCTGGAAAGCAAACATTGTGAAAAGCATCCTGCCATTCAGCCAGGATGAGCGTGCCCAAGGGCAACGCTGGCTGTTCACGTTGACGGCCAAGGATTGGGAGCAGAAAACCTGGTGCGGGAGACGACAAAGGGAAACGTGTTAAGATTCAATGAGAAGGGCAGGGGGACTGCAGGACCTGCATGCTGAAGCTTCAGATGGCAGGAGAAAGAGATGCCCTAACGAGGCCAAAGTCACCATGGATTTCAACCCCTATATGATGATACATGCTATGATGACTATGTCAATGGTAATCCATCCCCCAGCTTCCAGGGGATGCAGTACATCATCTGCTTGGAATTGGGAAGGAGACATTCTTTTCTAAACCCCAGAATGAATGCACCCACTTCAGTATTATATTTTGGGCTTTTTTCTTTTTTCTTCGTGTGAAGCATTCAGCCACGAAACAAAAGGATTTCTGCCTGCACTGATAGGGGAAACGCTACTGACTGTTTAGGTGAAATTAATTTCAGAATTGTGGCCAAACTGAGGAAATTGGTGGAAGAAATCCTTCATAGTTGGATAATGAGGTTGCAGTTTTATGAGTAATTCTCCTGAGTTATGTGCCCGGCACCTTGGGTGTGGGTGACACGTTCATTCCTTACCTCCCTTTTTGAATGGAAAATGTCATCCAAGCACACAAACACGATATTCATTTCAAAAAACAACAAAAACCATGAGGTGGAGGCACAGATTGCGTCTCGCTTGTACCATGTCCAATACTGCTGCTATCTAGATGAGTTTGCCTGGTGGGTTCTCCAAGAATGTGTCCAAGCTGCCACGCAATCAATGCCTGTCAGATGTACACCACCACCCCTCCCCACCCCAAATCTAAATAGCTTCTGGGGTAGAAACCAGGACAGTGCCAAGACAAATCAACAAAGACACTGCCCTATACATCTGTAGTATTAACACTTTTGATGTGGAGAGACCAACACAGGCTTCCTCGCTCCAACGTTCACATCCTCGCTGTTGGGCCACCTCATGTCTTTGCGCATGGTCCTAAATATACTGCAGGGACCAAGTCTCTGTACTGATGCCACATTCCTCCCAGCTTGATATGGAGTAAGTGGATTTCAGCTAGCTCCCTGTTTTGAGCAAGCAAAGGCTTCCACAAGGAGGTTACCTGAAGTTTTAATGCTGTCAAAGCTCAGCTGCATAGAAACCAGAGGGGAGGAAGAAAGGCCCTTTTCTGAAGACCTCTCTGCTCCATCTGGACCCATCACCTTCCATTACTCAACTGCCTTTCTCGGAATTCTCCATGCCTTCCCCTATGCCATGCCCAGGCACTAGACATGAAAATAGCTTACGACAGTTCCTGCTGGCATGACATCGACCCTGTTTCTCCTGGAGGATGAATTAGCAGATGGGACCAGTGGAAGATGGCTGAGCTAGAGCTTGACAACTGGAGTCTTTCCAGTCCAGTAACTATAGTCCAAAAGACTGAGGATGCAAAGATCCTTCAGGGTCAGAACCTCTTTCCTAGGGGGAGGAACAGGGTCAAGGAAGATATGCAGGTGGTTACTGACAGGCTGTCATGCTAACTTATGTCCGCGTGGTTGGTTTTACTGTTCCCCAAATTCCTGCTTTGCTTTCTTATTCCCCAGTCAACCCATCGTATTATTCTGGCAACATAACCACAATACCGAAGTGCTTTTGAAATTAATATGATGGGCTTGCAATCATCTTCCATCATGCAGAACTAAAATTAAAATGTACACCCAGCCTCACCTCACTCCCTGAAATTCATCACGCAGAAACTTCTGTGTGTCACATCAAGAGACTCCCCACAGCTGAAAGAGCTAATGGGAAGGTGCATTTCCAGTTTCAAAGCAGTGTTCCAGCTCCACCACCATGCCTGTTCCAGCAGACCTACTGTTGCTTGAGACACAAACAAAGCTGACTTTAGAGAACTGTTTCCTTCATGCACATGGACAACAGTCATCCTCCAATGCAAATGGACACGGAAGGACCAGGAGAAGACAGGTTTCCTGATATTTTGGAGCAGGAAAAGGCAACCATGAGTGTTTTCTCAGAAACTATCGATGAAGGCCACATATATATTCTGGCTTTGCCTCCATGCTGACACAAAAGAAGTAAAACTAGAAGCCAGGAGAAAACTGAAACAACCTTAGCAAAGGAGCCAGTGGGAGCAAACAGAGCTCAGGAGCTACGAGACCATGATGTCACAAGGTTGGGCCTCCTTAAGTAGAAAGAGCTTCTGTGGATGCATCTCCACCCATAATGCACATCAGTTGCTTACCCAGTGGAGAGGTTTTGGTCAAAGATGTAACACTGCACTACTAGACCAGAGCAAAACCCTGATATCCATGGTACATCAGGCCTTAGGACTCTGCAGCTCCAGCTGAGATGTGCAGCTCTGTAAGAGGGAGCATCGGGACAGACGTTGCCTCACAGCCCTCAGGGCAGTCAGTGTCCCATTGTGAGAACCCTGTTCAACACCCAGGCACCACGATGGCAAGCCAAGTTGTTTCCAAGGTCTTGCTGCAAAACCCAACAGATTTTTTTTCAAATTACCGTACTTGTGCACATGGTTGGCAATTCCTCAATTCCTTCATGGCTCCTTACACTAGGAACACAGCAAGAAAATAATCTCAGATACCTTCTGGCTCAACAACCACAGCTGCCTGCACTTGATGCATATTTTGGGGTTGAAATTGAGATACAAACTGCTGCTAAAAGAACCGCCACGGAGGAGCGGTTGTTTTTTCTCCTGGAATATGGAGACACTTTCCATTTCTTCCCTCCCTGCCCCCTGACTGATTTCACCAGTCTACAGAAGGAAATAGGAATTGCATGGCTCAAGGAGAGTCATCTTCTACCCATCACAGAAATGCACACATGTACCCATGTAGCTGGGTGAGGCACTGTCTTCTGTCCCCGGCCACCGGTATCACACTAACCACCACCGGCACAGCTCTGTAATGTGCCCATGAGAAAACACAGACCAGACAAGAAGCAAGAGTACCATGAACCAGAAGTTAAAATTGGAGGACTGAACAGGTTTCCTCCCCTCCATTGCAGCATCCAAGGAGCCACCAAGCCAAACAGGTGGGTCCTCATCCCATGTGCCAAGGAGGTCATGGGAGAAGAAATCTGCAATTTGCTGCATGGAGGAGACTGCGTGGGACCAGGCCAGAACGATCAACACGATCAAGGCATAAAAACTATGCCTAGGAACAAAGTGATGGCAACACCCCTTAGTGATGCCTGCAATCTCTCATATACTATGCTGGTTTGCCTGCTCTACGAGCTTTAAACTTCTGGAATGCCTCTCTAGAGGATGTTTTAACTTACTGGCATATATTTCCCATTGCCTCCAGTTTTACTGCATTTTTATTGTGGTGCCCAAATGCCCAATAATTGAATAAGCAGAGCGGGGACTGCTAAGGCACATGCACAGAGGCACCAGGAGAAGATGTTTCCTCTGACGCAGGAGGACAAATGTGAAAACGGCTTCTTGCTCTGCACCAGAAGTCCTACCACAGCAGCAACATCAGGTGTCAGAACGTGACCCCCTGCAAAACTGCAAAATTCACCTGGTGGCATACAGATATTACAGCCCCCCCGCCACATTTCCAACACCGGCCATTTTCGCAGTTGTGATTCCTCCTTACCCCTAAGACAGCTGACAGCAACACGCGTAGGATCTGGAGATTCAGTGCAGGGCAAGACAACTCTCAAAGACATAAAGACACGAGTGCGTTCAGCAAGGCCTTTAGAGTCGGTTATCTGATGCTTCAGACTCCACTGATGCCATTTATAAATTTAAAAATGCATATAAGGCTTCAACGATCCTCTCCCAGTCACTCTCTTTAGGATACAAATGCAATTTAATACAATTAGGCAGAACAGAAAGCCCAGACCTTTTTACAGGATCAACTGCATTCCAGTTGTCAGGCAAGATAAAGAGATGCCAACTCAACAGGCAGGCTGGCCAAAAGCACCTCTGAATGGTTTTCAAATTACCGTGGGACTTTGCAAGGAGGAATAGCGCCTTCCTAAAAGGCATCAAGCCCTGCTACAGCTTTACACAGAGGGAGGAAAAAAAAAAAAAAAGAAAAAAAATAAATCAAGTAATCCCAAATTTGTTAGCAGGAAGACAAGAGGTTTCATTCAGGAAAAAAAAAAAAATCTCATCTTTAAGACTAGGAAAAAAAACAAACCAACCTCCAAAAAGGGTGCCAGGGAACATTGCTCCATTTGCAGATGTGTTATCTGAAATTCTCAACATCAGAGCAGAAAAGAGACAAGAGGAGAGGGCTCTCGGCATGAGGCTTCAGGACGCTGAAGGCATTGCTTAAGTTTCAGATTTGAACTGAGAAGCTGACAAAGTCTTTGGAGGTACCTTGAAACATTTCTCATCACGACTGCTCTTTGCAAAGCAGAAACAGTTTAAAACAGGCACTCAGTAGATATTTCTGTGTAATCTGCCATCTTCCACAGAAAAATCAGTCATCCCTAATTCTGGGCTTTTTTCCCTATTAAGGGACTGAAAAAAAGCATTTTTGTTATTGCAGCCTGCAATGTAAAAAATAAACTAAAATTTTAAAAAAAGGAACAGATTTATTAATCAAATCCTCTACATGTACCCTGGAACCCCTCAGTGACTGCAGAGAACCTTTAGGTGGTAACAAAGACCTTAACAATACTTTTCGAGGAGAAACTCAAGAGCTCTTAGCTTGTGCCTCTATTTTTAAAACGCCGTGGGTCAGGAGGATCTCAGAAGTAATCAGTTTATCAGCTCTACCCCTGCAAGAAGGAAGGAGATGGAGAACCACCTAAGCAGAAGTACGAGGTCCACATGCTGTGGTTGCACGCCTGACGTGCTGGAGGTGCTTGGGCCAGTCCCGCATCCCCATGCCTTCACCTCCCATCCTAAATCTGGCACAACAGCACGGAGCTTTGGAAAGCGCTTTGAGATCTCTGGGTCTGTTACACAAGTGCAGGTGTTACTACCTTCAGTCCACGTAATCCAACGCACATCACTACGGAGAGCTAATGGCGCGTTCTAGCTGAAAATAGACAGAAATCCCCACCAAAACCATCGAAGTCGTCACGGTAGAAAAATAAATCCCAGCAGATTGTTGCTAGCATTGTATGAATCATCATGTTGTTATAGCAACTTCATATCTGCATTGAATCTGAAAACCAAGCACAGCTGAAATAATATAACAGCATTAAGTAAAAATGATATATAACAAGATAAAAATGGATCGACTCCATCTCAGAGGAGCACCCACACTCCTTTCTCACCCTCTTCCCTCCCTTTGAAAACATTGCTTTCCTGTATTTAAACAAAGAGGAGAGACTTGGAGCTTACGGAGAAGGAAGAGAACACTAACGAGCTTTCAAGTTCAAGGAGGACCTTCGAAATGAAGGTCCACCTTTAAATTAAATCAAATGCAACTCCCAGTTATTACCACGAGCCCCAGCCAACTAACTCTGTTTTTCGTATGACTGCAAAATTCATGCATGAATAAATATAAATAAATAAA
>NW_010554137.1:3071-54587 GCF_000687285.1 Phaethon lepturus | reverse complement strand
GGCCCTGCGGCCGGCTGCAGCCGCCGCCCTGCCGGCCTGCGCCCCCTCCGAGCCCTGCGTTCCCCAGCGCTCTGTGCGCAGCCAAAGCTCACCTCGTAACCTTGCAGGAGCTCTGTAAGGGAAAGGCTTCCCAAGGAGGACGGCACTTTCTCATTATTAACATAATGAACTCGTATTTATTGAGCTGAGAGGCTGGATTGTAATAAATGCTTACAAGACTTCAGCAGAAATGCTGTCGATTCAAAAGCAGTAGGAAGAGCTAATTGCTTATGGGCAATAACTATCTATGGAGTAAATTATTTACAGAGTGCTTAAATTGTCAGAGCTCTTGAAAGAGAATGGGAAGTTAGTTGTGTCCTACAGCAGGGCTGGCTTGTTCAGCCTTGCAGGGAGCGGGAGAACACAGCAAACTCGATTCACTTGAACAAAATGAGAGAGAGTACTCCTAATACACATGGAGTTTCTGCTGTCAAACTAGCTGTTTGTGGCCATCCCGACTTTGCAGGTTGGTCGGTAGTTTTTGCTGGAGCAGCAGCGCTCACTTCCTGTCCTTAACTCTGGTGGTGAGCCGCTGTGAAAAGTGCTGTGTTTTCAGAGGAGACTGCATGTCTATGAAAAAGCACAATTTTACATGTTTGGGTCCCAAATGTGTGCACAGATGACTGCCTGGACTAATAAAATAATGAGCTCAGTGGAACTATGTGGGCATGTGGTGCTTATGTGTATGTGCTATATGTAAAATAAAGCCTGCGCTTAAATGTCTTCTAGGATTTGTTCCATAAGTAGTTAATCAGTTTGTAAAGCACTTGTACATTCACCAAGGTGTTGCAGAACACCAATATAACTGTACTGTGAGACAGGGTAATGATCTTGTCATTCTTTGAAAATCAAGGTGCTTAGCATCCTGCCTGTATGCTTTGTAACTGGTTGGGGTAGAGAGCTTAGAAAACTGTTCATAGGTCTATGAGATGGTTTGGGAAGCTACAACACTGGAGAGTTGTAAATTTGTACAGAAGAGAAATTTGTTTTATGAACATTCTTTGTGAGGTATTTGGGGAAAATACAGTGATTTATCCCCCCCCCCCCCCATTCAACAAGATACAGCTATATAGACAAGTGTTTTCAAGTTGTTTTTTAAATGATGGTATACTGTACCTTAGTGCCTGAAAAGCATAACTAAGCAGTTACATCATACTTGCTGACATGACTAGTACTGTACTAGTAACCGCAACATCCCATTAAATGTTTAGCTAACCTAGAGTATTTCCTAGAGGAAAGGGTAACGTGTGTAAATATTTTCCTTAACTGTGCAAAACACAGAAGCATCTATAAAGAAAATAAATGTCATGAACGCATAGCCAAATGCAAGTGGCTTTAAGGTTAAGGCAGCAAAGTGCTGTCCAGGAATAGGGCTTCACAGGAGGATTTTGCAAAGCACCTCCTGCTTGAAGTGCTTCAGCCTTCATAGGGTGCTTCTCTCTGGAGGGTCTGGAAATCTGTCACCTTGCCATTCCTTTTTGAGAACATAACCTCTTCTGGATTAAATAGTGAGACACATTCTTTGGAGGCACATTCAGTAAAGGGTTTGAAGATTTGATCTAGAGCACAGAAGGCTGTATACTATAGGAGCAGGGGCAGCTTTGGTGCATTATGTGACTGATAGGGTTGCTCACTGGAACTTTAATCTCCTGTTTTGAAGCTAGAATAAAGCAATGGAACAGAAAACTTACACTAATGATGTGTTTTTAATTCTCTTCTTTTGGCATTGAGAAGGTGCTGTGCAAAATTATATGTAGCACTACAGTTCGGATGTTTTTGAGTGGAATAATACGTACACCAAGGTTAAATAAAGCTTGCTGCTGAAACAAGACTGTTGTAATATTACAATTTTGGGGAAGAATTTGTGCTGTGATGAGCTACGACAGAAATGGTTTTTATTCCTTACATAGATCTTTGACTGTGTGACAAAACTGAACATATTTCTTAATAATAATGAAGTCGCTTTTGCAGCGGTAGTGCCTCAGAGAAGGAGAAAGGAGGCGAAGTATTGGTACAGAAGACAAAGATTTGAGAGGAAGCATCCCAAAAGCCAGGAAGGTTATACGAAAAATTAAGCATAGTTGCACATGCTTAATACAAGCTAAAACATACGTTGGGGTAGTCTTCCCAGTTCCATTCTTACAGTAACGAGCCTGATGCCTCAATTTTGCTTGCTCTTTATCCACTGAGAGTCTAAAGATTAGCTGGAAGAAATAAGCACTGCCTAGGAGCTAGCTCCAGAAGCCTGGGCTAAAAAGGACAAAAGAGAAAAACTGAGCCTGCGTGCTCCAGCTTACATGGAGAAATTGGCTCAGGAGTTTCTACTGAGCTTACTGTTTGAGCACGCGTCTTGTGTATATGGCAGCGCTGATTGAGTAAACCCGAGTGGCCGTCTGTGAAAGTCTACTCAACTGCAGAAGCGCATTGGGACTGACTGTGAGGAGCAGGGCGCAGGCACCAGCTTCTGCTGGGCCTCAGAGGTGACTGGGCAGCAAGGACCATGCCTTGCAGGCAGCACATACAGGGCCTGCCCGACTCGCTGCCGCTTCATCCCTTGCCCCTTCCCTGCTGCCTGGAAGCTGGAGATTTCCTGTAACCCAGTTTAAATGCATTCCTCTTTCTCTTTAGCTGAGCTCTCGTGCATCATCTGAGCAAACACCCTCATGCAGCTCAGTGGGGAAAGTCTGGCCTCTGAGGCGGCAATTAGACGTTTTACTGGCTTCAGCAAAGTCTTTGAATACCTCTCTGAACAAACCCAAGATAAGCATTCCCGTAATAAAGCGAGCTGAAATTCACTTAGGTACCTCCTCTGCGTGTGTTTTATGAAAGTCTAAGATAAACCTTGTAAAGATGCGCAAAGTAATAAACCCCAAACCCTTATTGCCCATTATCTCTCCAGCAAATTCTCTGGTGTCTGTAATATTTGATGGTACATGCTGAAGGCCAGGAACAGCAGAGAAATGAGGTTTGGTGGTTTGCTGTGAATGTTCCTCGTGAGGTTTACTAGTCACAGCTACTATCATTCATCATCTACTTTTTCTTTTCTTTAACAGTTCATTCACAAATCTGACATCAACTTAGTTTTGAGAACCAGCCTCTTCTAGTTTGTACATAATGCATCCAGTGATACTTAGCATTGCTTAAAAAGCCAAACTTAAATATTTCAGTGAAGCTATATGGGAAAGACAGCTATGTAGCTCAGCCTTTAAAAACTTATTTTAAATAATTAAATAATCTTGTGCTTGGAGTTATATGCTCTGCTGACCTTTTCATAGTTATTATTAGCTATTGCTAGAAAGTCTTTTAAATATCACTTTAAATATCAAAATTAAATAAACAAAATTTTTTTTTTTTCATAATAGAAAGCTTTTCTCAAAGAGTTTCAATGAATTTATGCCTTAAAGACGACATGGAATGAGATTAGCAAACTTTGTGAAGCATTAGTGTAGCGTAAAAGATTTAAAATTTTTATTGCAGTAAAGAATTAGTTTCTATAAACCACAATTAAAGAATTTCTTAGAATTCAAATTAGAGTTCACAGAAATCTGATAAAATGCAAATAAAATAGACGTGTCAGCAATTAAAAAAAAGGAGACCATGGTCAAATGATTTGTCCAAGTTCATTAGCTACTCAGCGACTTTGAAAATTGTGCTATAAAATGTTGATTGGTATATTAGGGGGTCAACAAGTAATGCTGCATTAAATGCTGGGGTTTTTTGGCTGTGGGTTTGTGGTGGTTGTTTGTTTGTTTTGGGATTTTGTGTTGTGGTTGTCTGTCTGTGCACACCCCCTCCCCGCCCCCGCGCCCCCGCCAATGAATTGAATATGTGCCATTTGCTGAGAAAATAAGTGATTTTGTTGCTTAAGCTTTCTGAGACTATCCAAGGCTTTTTTTTGACAGAGAAGTTTTCTAGGAAATATCAGGCTTGTGCAGTGGTTGAGGTCCATCTGTGTTAGATAACTCCTGTCTCTTGGCTGCAAAATAGCATTCATGCCTGGCTTCCCTGCAGTCCTTTCTTCCTTTTGCACTTGACTATACTGGTATTTTTTTTTCTCCTGTTCTTTGGGATTAAGGTATAAACCTTTCTATTAATTTCCATTGTATGGGAAGTTCCTCATAAACAGTATTTGATCAAAAGGACTTCACTGCAAAGAAAGAATGTTTTGCAAATGGACAAGTCAATTTTTTTCCCTAGCAAAGTAGAAGGCTTGCTCTTAAACCCAGTGAGTTGGTCACGGTACCATCCAGCCTTCCTTAGCAAACAGTGTCTATCATCATCAGCAGGAGCAGGGAAGTGATCGTGCCCCTGGACTTGGCACTGGTGAGGCCACACCTCCAATACTGTGTTCAGTTTTGGGCCCCTCGCTACAAGAAGGACATTGAGGTGCTGGAGCGTGTCCAGAGAAGGGCACGTGAACAAGAAGCTGGTGAGGGTTCTGGAGCACAAGTCTTATGAGGAGCGGCTGAGGGAACTGGGGTTTGTTTAGTCTGGAGAAGAGGAGGCTGAGGGGAGGGGGGTTGTGGTGAGGTGGGTGTTGGTCTCTTCTCCCAAGTAACTAGCGACAGGATGAGAGGAAATGGCCTAAAGTTGCAAGGGGAGGTTTAGATTGAATATTAGGAAAAATTTCTTCACCAAAAGGATTGTCAAGCATTGGAATAGGCTGCCCAGGGAAGTCACAATCCCTGGAGGTATTTAAAAGATGTGTGGATGAGGTGCTGAGGGCCATGGTGTAGTGGTGGACTTGGCAGTGCTGGGTTAATGGTTGGACTTGATCTTAAACGTCTTTTCCAACCTAAATGATTCTATGGTTATAATGCTTAGTAATTACCACCAGTAATTAAAAAACTGAAAAAAATCCACAATGGTTCTGGATGTTCCTCCTTCTCCTTTTTAAATATAGCCTTTATGATGTAGCAGTGCTGAACATGTTTAATCTGCCATAGAGATTTCTATGCAAAGTTGTCTGAGCCCCACAGTTTATAGGTGTCAATCTGCAGCAGATCCCAGACTTATGCTGCCCTCCAGCAGTCTCGCCTTCTGCCTAAAGCTGATGTGTCAGCAGTGGTGTGCTTGATTTTTGAATTAATTAGGTGTTCTGCTCGTGGGCTTAGTTGAATTCATGAATTAGTAATTTTGTAATTTCTGTGGAGGAAGGAAGGTGATATGTTGGCTATCCAACCGGTTTTTAAATTTCTTATTTCTTGCAAGTTTGAGTTACTGAATGGGTGGCGATAAAAGCACTGTTGTTGGGTAAGTGTTGTATAATTACTGATTATTTTCTGAATTAAATTTTTCCTTCCAACTCTTTTCCCTTTCTATAGTAGTATTTATTTTACAAAGAGGTTTTTGGTGGCTATTTTAGTGGAGATTTGATTTACATGTTTTAATGCAGTTGGAAAAACTTCAATACTAAGAAAAAAACTTTTTTTTAATCCCTCTTCCTGTTATTGTTTTTTATACTCTTTACAGTAGCACCCAGTGTCTACTTTTTGAAAGACGCACGAACAGAGCAAACCAAATAGTTCTTAGGGCATTTTCAGCCTGGCAGGCTTCAGGGTGGCTGGGGAGTACTGGCTGTTGGGACAGCAGGTTTCTCGTTGCTGTGGCTCATGGGTGTTGCACTGGGGAGGCTGGATGTGGGCATGGGTGTTCTATTCTGGGACCCCATTTTCATGTTGTTTTCAGAAGGGAGAAACGGGTGCAGACATAGGATAACAAGGACTAAACCATACTGCACACCTGCAGACCTATTCGGTATATATGTATATGCCTATACAGAACACGTAGTACAAAGCTAAAGAAAATACGAAGCGCCTGTGAAGTGCTCTGATGTACAATTGTTACAGTCTATTTTGGTAGGTGTGCATCTCTTGTATGTTCCTGTACAGCTCTCTGAGACTCTTAAAGTAAGTTTTTTCTTAACTATTACACATGCCATACTGTTTAGATCTTTTGTTTTTAGTGCTGCAAGAAACATACCAAACACGCTTTCAGTTAAATTCATCTCACGGTAAATTTCTTCCATAGATCCAGTTCCTAGCAGGTTGCCCACTGTAAGAATAAGAGAATCCCTCAGAGTAAAGTCAGCCCTTTTAAGTGCATCGGGATGGCAGCTGCATTTGCTGGGGATGGCCGTACCTCCAGTAAGGCTGCACGTTGAATCCCAAAGAGTAAATGATGATTGATGTTTATTTGTTCAAGTTTGGACAGTGTATCTTTTTTCCTGCCATGTAGCTGACCTGGGGTGAACTGCCTGACTTTGTATGGATGTATTTTGTGGACAGACTGTAGTCTTCTAGATTGGACCTTTATTACAGAGGTCTTACAGGTAGGAGTAAAAACAGGAGAAAACTCTTGGGGATACAGCGAAAGAGAAGATGATCAAGTAAGAAGTTTCTTTTGAAAGAAGAAGGTGGTGAGTAGCAAGAAGTGCATAATCTCCCTGGCTGGGTGGGACTGGGATGGAAATAGCTTTTTTTCGTCTTCCTGTATTACAGTTTTGTATATTGAGTGGCAAGCTGTTGGAGCTTAGGAAGTAACCATGATGGCAGGTTAAAAATAATCAGGAAATATATTACTAAATACATTGGGAGTTTATTGAAATGGTAGCTTATTTAAATAGAAATTGTTCATGGAATTAGCAGTTCTTAAACTTGCTTTGCTGTTTTTCAAGTGTCTTTTTTTGAGGCAGGAGTCCTGCTTTTTCAGACTCAGCATTCAAAGCATAAGTCTAAAACATTGTGTTTCTGCTGAGGGTTGTGGCCTTTTCTTGGGAATGGTGGAATTGGATTGAAGTGGGATTTTTTCACTGATTTATAGTCCATTTCTCTGTGTGGCCTAGGTTATCTTTCCATTTCTGTTTTTTAAGCAAGTGATAATGTTGAGGAATGATTTAGGGAAGCTGAAAACCAGGTGAACTGACCAAATAGAAAATTGGACTGAACGTTTAAGGTATTTCTTTGGTTTTCATGCCTGGTGCCAGTTATTGCCAGCAATAGTTAAATGAATTTTAGTTGACCTTCTTCGTTTCTTTGAAGGTTGTTATTGACTGTTTTCTATACTGATATAAGAGGAAGTTCCTGAATGAGTTTACATGATTTACATTGTGCTACATATCCCTCCTTGTTTCTTTTCTCTAAACCTCTAAAAGTGTGTGACCTCATGAGGTGCAAATAACTTGCAGACCTTGTAAATCAGTGGCAAGTTAAATGTATGCTAATGTTTCTTAAATAGATGAAGATATCTCATTTAAGTCTAAACATAGGAAGCTTGGGTGGCTAATGAAGTACCTGACTTTTATGCCAGACAGTTGTTTTAATAATACAGTATGAAATTCTTATGAGTTATCTGGGCACCATTTCAGCAAAGTAGGTTAGCATGTGCTGAAATCCAGCTATTCAAGTAGTATCTATACTTACCTACTGATGTAGGTAATGTTTGGTTAAGGTAATTTTTTTTCCTGTGCAGTTATTATTTGAACATTGCCAGTCTTATGTCTTAGTTAATAATGGATATTTTGACATTGAGCAAATGGAAAGAAACAATTTGTTCTCTGAAGTGATTTAAGCCATTTGGACTTGTCTGTTTAATTACTTTCAGCGGTACAGGAAAGGTGGGTGATCCTGCAGTGGAGTTCCTCTACAGATTGCTTGATGCTACTAAGCATCAAATACTGCCTAAAGTCTGCTGAAGCATGTTTCCATCTACTCTGAGTTTTTGATGGTGATGAAAAACCATATATAACCAGAGTTTTTCTTTCTGGCTCTCTGTCAGAAGATATCGGTGGTGTGAATTTGCACAAAGCTGTGTTGTCTCAGCAAAACTGTTTCTGAGGCACAAAGTAAACCCAGAGAAAAGTGGGCATCCTGGGGTTTTCCCAGATAACTTCTAAAGAGATGAATTCCAGAGAGCTTTGCCTGTTAGTGTTACAGTCTGACAGGGGTCACACAGCTCTGGGTGACTTCTGGCAAGCCTGGAAAAGAAACTCTCAGGAAGGGAAGAACTGTCCCAGCCTGGGGTATACTGATGGATGATTTATAGTCAAGTGGTTTCTTTTGAACATTTGTGTCTGGAGTAGTTTCACAGGAGCACTGAAGATGTTCACAAACATACAGCATCTGTGGCGTTCAACCTTATCCCATTTGCTGGTGCTGTGTTGCACCCTAAATGCCGGTGTGTCACGTAGCTGCTTCAGTAGCATGAAGTTTTTCTTGTTTGCTGCATGCGTGTAGTCATGGGCTTTGCACCATTTTCCCTGATGTGTCAATATGTCATTGTGTAAACAAGCTGTACGAAGAAGGAAAGTTGTGCTCTGCTGTCAGAAACCTTGATGGGAGCTTAGGAATGACAGATTGCCGGAGAAGTGCTGCAGGGCAGGAAAGGTGACGGTAGCTCCTAATGCCTTTGTCCTGGCCTTGGCACGTGATGTGTGGCACTGGATATTGCATCCTTCAGCAGAGCAACCGTTTGTGAGGTATGTGGCCACGTTCACCCCATGTTTAGTCAGCAAAGGATGAAGGCTGTTAACAGCTGTTTTATTAACCTCTTCACATTCAAAACCAGTTGCCTTTAAGTCTCAGCAACTTGGCTAGGATCTTTTGCATAGATGACTGTCCTGCATGTGTCTTCTCTGGTGGCCAAGCCTTTTGAAGTGCTATGTTGAGTTCTGACAAGAGACGTCAGAACTTTCTGTTTGCAAATATGTGAGGTACTGTGTATGATTTCAGTATTGTCCAGTTTCTTAACTGGAGGATTCTTTTCTGTACTCCTAGTTTTTCAGCAAACAGACCTACAGTATTTATTAAATAATTCTTAACAAAGATTAATGTCTGCAGTTGTTGAGTATTTCACATTGAATTCTCATCTCCGTACATGAAAGCACTATTTCTACATGATAGGAGAGAATCTTGTCTTATCACCTGCTTGTTCAATTTTCTCATTGAAAAAATTAGTGTGATACAGTATGAAGTAAATGACTGTTACAAGAAGAATGTAAAAGAGTAACTAAATGAAAGCGAGATCGAGAACTTTCTGAGATAAAGTTTTGGATGTTAACTTTGTCTTTAGGGAAAGTTTCTTCTAAAGACCTTAGTAAAAAACCTCTTTCTTGTAAGAAATTTAAATGGTAAATGCTTGCAGAAAGCCACACTGTCATACCTCAAACATATTGCTAAGTGATCTCAGAACAGGTGAGGAGCTTTTAAGTTCTATCTCTGTCTTAGCAGTGCAGAAGTTGATAGGAGTATGGAGAAAAGTCATCAGAGGATAAAATGAATAATACCTACCATAAGTAATTTTCACTTTGCTTCATCAAACAAGGCACTAATGAGATACGTTCTAAAAAAGTAATAATTCTCTTATTCTCATCGTAGATTTTCGTTTTTGTAACACCAACTACGTGCTTGAGTTGATTACAGTAGAGAAAGAACAACTACGGTAATGCTAATCACATCTTATTACTTTTAAACCCAGTAGTATTCACATGACAGAAATCCTGCATTTATTTAGTCTGCTTCCTGAAGGTTTAATTCACATAACAATTTGTAATATATTTACCCAGTGAAGTACGACAACTTGGAATATACAGTTCCAAAATAAAATTACCACCCATCCCCTTCTTTCTGGTTATTCTGTGCCTGTTTCACTATAACAGAATTCAATAGGAAAGAAATTGTTTCAAGTACCCATCTTGCAAAATCTCAGTGAATGGATGAGAGAGAAGTGGCCTTCTATGGCTTGTGTAAAAATCAATCGCATCTGTGGCCTGTGCATTTAGAAGTTTGTAGGTTCAAGACATTCTGATAATGTGAGATGGAAAAAATAATGTACAAAACCAAAAAGTAAAAAAGCAGTTGCTTTGTGTTAAAAAAACATGAATAGAGAATACTCTTAACTTTATTCTCTGCAGGAAAACTTTGCTGGGATGTCCAGAGAAAATTAGAGACTGTGTCATCCTAAATAGAAGAAGTTTTTCTCTACTATCTTGTTTTTCCAGAAATCAAGTGATAGTCTTAAAACTGTAAAATTGTTGCTTTAGTGGGGTGAACGGGAAGATTCAGAGAGACATACAGTTTTAAAATACATTAGAAGATAGAGTTTTTGAAAAAGGAAGAAGGGCGGGTTGACAGTTTTGAACTTAGTGTATTCCTTTGATTGGGGGTTACTTTCATGTTTGAAGTTAGCCATAGTGTCTCCAGGATGAGCAGACTGGTTTTAAAAGGATTAGCTTACATGACAAGTGCTCATACCGAAGATTGTTTCTGTGTTAGATTTATGCATTTGTTGACGTATTAATTCTGACAACTCCTAAACAAAAACACTAACCAACTAAAAGGCTTTTCATACTTATTTAAGTTCCTAAAGACTTTGAAGTGGCTTTCTCAGTGAGTGGCTACACAACATGCAAAGGAGAAAAACAGTGTGCTAAGAACGGAGGTATTTTTAATGCAAGCAGAAGAGTAAAATTAAAAAACCCAAACTACAGAGCATTATTAAATTGTCTGAATGTAGGCCTGGGCACCTACAACCAACAGCCAAGTTTTAAAATCCGTAAGTTAAGAAATGTTTATGATGAGGGTGCTGGTAAACAACAAACTCAGCAGCTCTTCTGTAGTGAGCGATAGATGGTAAAGCCAACGCTATAGGGCTATCTTTGAGATAGAGCTGAATTAGCCAAAAAATATTCCCTCCCTCATCTGTAGCACAGGACTGCACAGATCCTGCCTGCTTACGTTTTTCAAACTGTGCTATTTTAATTTTAGCACGCATGCTGATATTCAGCTGGTTACAAGTGTCTAATTATTGTCATTATATGCATGCAGACTTCATCACTTTTTTTCTAATGGAGCTGGCAGTGCAAGAGAAGCTTGGCATTTTATCTACTGTATAATTTGCTTGTTTTTATGCTTAGTGTAACAGCTTGCTGAATGAGTGCCGGAGTGAGACGTAGATAAACAATAAGGGGAGGGCGGGCACGCCGGCGCGTAGCTCCTGAGCGGGCATTGCATGTATCTGAGAAGACCTATCAAACAGGCGTTGGGAGGGGCAAAAAAGTGAGAGGAAATTCAGGACTAACTTCTGCTGCTTGTGCAGACACACCTGCTGATGCCTCCGTCTTCAGATTTTCCCTCAGGGTGCCAATTTCTCTGGGCGTGGATGACCTCGGCTAGGTGAAGAGGCCCCTGCAGTGGCCGGCTGCGTGCTTAGCTGCTGGTGTTTCCGCACGGGTACAGCAGTTCCCGCTGGCGGCTCCTTGGGGGTGCAGGGGTGCGTGGGGGTAATACTCATTACTGGAGCTCACATGCCACCACCCGTCATTTCTGGGGTGGAGGCAAGCAGGGACGGTGGCCTTACTCCATGAGCAGGACCTAGCTGCTGACCTGCCTCCATGACCGCTGCAGGCTGGTTTACTGAGAGGTGGTTATCACCAGCTCTCTGAGAATCTAAGATGGCTTCAATCAGAAAGAAATATGTAAATAAAGTCCTGCCCGCCCCACTGGGGCAGAGCAGAAAGCAGAGGTGCCCCAAGGGTAATCTGCTGTCAGGACGTGGCAGCGGCTCCTTGCTAGGGCTGTGGTTGCACTGGAGGAGGGGGCTGCCCGGGTGCCTGGCCCGGCCCAGCTGAGCGAAGGGCGGGAGCCTCCGCAGCCCTTGCTGCCTCGCTTCTTCCACGGCCTGCGGTTACGCGGCAGCCCCCACGCCCCTACAGCCTGGCTGCCCGTTGCGGCGTCTATGTCTGGCCTGAATTTTGCGTTTTCTTCCTTGGGTAGCTGCACGCGGTTTACGGTTTACATGGAGTAATTTATTGGAGGCCGCTGCCATGTTCATTTTAACAGCTTTCTCCTCCCACAGGTGTCGGATGACAGGTAAGCACTAGATGCCAAAGGCTCTGGTTTGGCTTCCTAGTCCCACAGGCAGCTTGTGACCTGTCAGCATTGATAGATGTGGCCGTAGCTAGAAGCAACTTGGGTCAGACCGGGTGTGAATCGCAGCCGGTGCCTCAGATAGGTGTGAAGGCTCTCCACGGCCATGCAGGCTGCCGCTGCCCTTGCTCTCACTACAGGGAGCCTCCCTGACATTTGTTCGCTGATCGGGCTTCTCATCCGCCTTCCCCCTGCTTCTCATACACCAAGGCTGCGGGGACGATGCAGTGAGATCTGGGTTGTTTCAAGACTTGGCCAAGTTGTTTCCAGCCTTAATTGTGACAGGGAAAAATTCTGTCTGGATCAACTTACTCCTTTGAGAAGCCAGTGTAGTCGCCTGGCATGGGGTCTGCGCTAGGCCAGGGGGCAATTCCCATGACCTGAGCTAAATGCTGTTGTACGCTGCTTGGGTGGTTCAGTACTGCTTGGGTGTCTCTGTACTGGACCACGCTCTGAAACAGCCTGCCAAGGGCTTTTACAATCAAGTGATGGTAGAGGACGTTACAAAAATGGCACATTTTGCCCGCTCTTTTGGCACGTCCCTTGGCAAAGTGGATGGAGTTGTGCTAGGAGCCTTTGTTCTGTCACCAGAGAAAAGCGAAGATTTCAAACCCGTGCAGGAGGCCCTCCTGAATTCGGCTCTTCCACTTGACCTTTTTCTGGGTTTTGAGTTGAAAGTTTGTGATGTTTGTGGTTGTTCTTAAAGCAGTGGCTTGGTTTTGTTTATGTTCTGATTTTGCAGCATTTAGAGTGAACTTTGGTAGCTTATCCAAGTTCTTCTTTGCAAGCCCAAGGTCCATGCTCAGGTGGTTTTGGAGAATAAAATGGGCTTGATATTACTCAGATACTGACATCAGGATGTGGGATTTACAAAAAAACACTATATGTTATGAGACTTGGCAGTAAAATGGTGAAAGGTAGGTTAACATCCCTTTGCAATTCTGGCTGAAATGAGCTTATGGAAATTCTCAGTTACCTCTAAAAGGTCACTAGGTTGCAGTAGGAACCATTGGCTTGTGATAATATTGTGGTTTATTCATACTTTGTTCTTCTGGAAATTCTATCATTGCAACAGGAAATTAATGTTTTCTTATCTGAAATTGAAAAAAACAACCCCAATGTTTTGGGAAATATTCTTAAAATGAGAATTCTGAAATACTGTTTGGGGGGAGGGGCACTGAAGTAGTGAATTTCAATAACAGTATGAAACTTTTTTTTAATTAATAGTTTAAGATACTAAATAGAACTAAGACACATGTCTACTTTTGTGAATAAAGAGATAGAGGGCAAAACAATTGACATAGAAATGTCAATGTCATTTTAGTTTAAAATATCTCTATGCCTCTACACGTTTCCATGAAATGCTGAGCTCATGACAAAGTGTTTCAGTGTGTTTTTTGGGTTTGGTTTTGGTTTTTTCCCTAATTTTTTTTCCTTTTTTGGTAAAGTATTCATTTGAAGTATTTCTAATAGCCGCTCTTTTTCTTCCTCCTGCCCCCTCCTCCTTTTTTGTTTTTTCATCTGCCATATGCTGCATGTCTTCTTGTAAGATCACTGGGGATAGATGATATCTAAGTATACTTTTTCTCAGTTTTAGCACAATGTGGCTCTGATCCTGATTGGGACTTGAATGTTCTTCAGAATAAAGATGTTAAGGAATATGATGTCATTTGTGAAATGGATGCTTTATGAATATGGGAGGTGCTTTCGAATCATGGAATCACAGGATAGTTTGGGTTGGAAGGGACCTTTAAAGGTCATCTAGTCCAACACCCCTGCAATAAGCAGGGACATCTTCAACTAGAGCAGGTTGCTCAGAGTCCCTTCCAACCTGACCTTTGAGCTTTCCGCAGAATCAGCATTTCTCCAAAATGTCCTGATACTTCAGCTGAATTAAGGTGTCAGCCAAAACTACGAGATATTAACTAATATGGATATAAACCAAGTTTTTCTGCTTTTTAATCAGATTTCATATCTATGGTATATTCTCATGTTCTGCTATGAGTTGTATGTCCCCAGAATAAGGATTTCAAGACAGATATATTTTTGGACTGCATTTAAAAATCTGAAGTTGAAATAAGGAAAAGAAAGCTTAAAGAAATATAATAAATATTAAACTGCTTTTTAAACTTTCTTCCATACCAATAAAAGCAGTTCCTCCCATTATGTATGGTCTCTAAATATCTCTGTTGTGCTGGCACGTTGAAGGAGCCATGTCTGCGGGAAGTGTCTGGTTTAATGGAGACTGCCCCATGTGCTTACGCGGTGCTGTGTTTTGATGTTGAGTAGGACCCGTGGCTGCCATGGGTCCCTGAAAGCAGGTGAGCAGGAGTCATAAACTGGGGCAGCAGCTGGAATTGCTGGGTGGAATCAGAAGAGCACTTGTACACCGCCTGGGTATTTCCTGGGTAGATAAGAGTAAGCAGGGCATTCGACTGAGCTCTGTTCTGTCATGGTCTGAAAAAATCAAGAGTTTTCAGTACGATCTGTTCTTCTGTTATATTTAATTATAATGGGATCTAGAAATCTGAAAGTAATTATCCATGGTATTCAATGTAGTGGGTAGGGATTCTTGGGCAAGCCTAAACCACGCTAGCTTGGATACTCAAAGCTGTACGGTACAGAAAGGAGGAGGTGACAGCAGCAAATAGCCTCTTCATAGTTTCTGTAGCTGGGCTGCTTCCTGAGCTAGTTCAAGTTTTTCTATATGCTGTGGTTCATGCCATGTGGTTGACAGCCAGCTGAACATGAGCCAGCGGTGTGTCCAGGTGGCCAAGAAAGCCAACAGTGTCCTGGCCTGTATCAGAAATAGTGTGGCCAGCAGGAGTAGGGAAGTGATCGCGTCCCTGGACTCGGTGCTGGTGAGGCTGCATCTCCAATACTGTGTTCAGTTTTGGGCCCCTCACTACAAGAAGGACATTGAGGTGCTGGAGCGTGTCCAGAGAAGGGCAACGAAGCTGATGAGGGGTCTGGAGCACAAGTCTTATGAGGAGCGGCTGAGGGAACTGGAGTTGTTTAGTCTGGAGAAGAGGAGGCTGAGGGGAGACCTCATCGCTCTCTACAACTACCTGAAAGGGGGTTGTGGCGAGGTGGGTGTTGGTCTCTTCTCCCAAGTAACTAGTGAGAGGATGAGAGGAAATGGCCTCAAGTAGTGCCAGGGGTGGTTTAGACTGGATATTATAAAACAATTCTTCACCGAAAGAGTTGTTAATCATTGGAACAGGCTGCTCAGGGAGGTGGTGGAGTTACTATCACTGGAGGTGTTAAAAAAACATGTAGACGTGGCACTTCAGGACATGTTTTAGTGGGCACGGAGGTGTTGGGTTGACGATTGGACTTGATGATCTTAGAGGTCTTTTCCAACTTTAATGATTCTATGATCCAGACCTAACTACATATTGCTATCAGTTTACCTATTTCAAAATAGGCAAAATAAGGAAAGATTATGAGAAGAAGATACTCTGAAGTCAGGGGACTTGCTGGGACGTACTGGCAAGGTCCTGAACAGCCTGAGGTTTCGTACATCTCCATCAGATACAGTAGTACAGCCCCTTTGTAGCTTGTTCCTTAATCGTTCAGTAGATGAAGGATATGGGGGGTAAACAAAATAGTGCAGGAAACTGTAATACTCTTGACAGAGTGGTGTGGATAGTCTGGGGAATGGCAAGGGAGTTTCATTTGTCCTCTTCTTTTCTGGGGTGTGCTGTAAATGATAGACTATGGAAAGGAGAGCTTTCTCTGAGATCCTAAATGCAGCCAAAAATACTTTAAAGTCTAGATTATGCCTATTGCAGCAGAATGGAGGGAAGGGCCTAGCCTTATGGCTAATTCTGTAGTATTTCTGTGTATGCAGAAGCACTTCCATCTGGCAATTGTGTGCTGTTTGAGAGTGCACAGTAATCTTTCTTTAGCAGGGCTAATAAGAGATGGACTAGTAAGAAACAGAAATCTCCTTGCACTTCCTAGATGAGCATAATATTCCCTTTCTTCACCATCTTGCCTTTTATTTCCTCTGTTAGTGAATGTGAAGTATTTTGGATTTGTAGGTGTTCATTTCATTATATTACAGTTTCCTGACAGCAGTTTCTTCTGCAGCAGAGGATCTAGAAGTGTAGCAGGTTTTTGTTTTAAATATTAATAATGATTAAATACATAAAAATTATTAATTTATTTTAAAGTACACATTATTTCCATGTAGAATTCTGGGCTTAGTATTTATATAAAGTGAAAAATAACTTCTAATTTGGGAATGTTGTTGTTCACGTTATTGCAACTTATTGGAAGAAGTAAGATGAGATTTACTGACCCATTTTAAGGATATTGTGATTCTTCTTTCCAAGCTGAGCAACGGTTGTGTGTGTGTTGGTTTTTTTTGGTGGTGTTTTTTTTGTGTGTTTATGATTATCTTCTATTACTGCTCACATCTTACTTGGCAGCTAATTCTGTGTCCCTTATGTACCATGCTGTTCTGGATCCGTTGCTTGTGGGTGGGTGTTTTTTGCTAGCATCTACCGTCTACATCTACCTTTCTCCATCTTCCCAATGAGATGCGTTAGTGGGAACACTCTTGTATAACTGAATTGGGATAGAGTAGTTTGCTTTTTATACGTATTTTACATGAATTCTGTAGATTCAGGAGGCAGTCTGTGAGAACTGAATGCATTGCCTTGAGCTGCAGCTAGCTACACCTACCAACTGCAGAGTCCCAGGTGTCTTTTAGGGTTGCACAAGAATATAACAGCCTAAATTCCACTGGACTTCCTCTGGCTAGTTTTAAGAAAGACAACCAGATAGCAACAGGAGAGGACAGTCTGTGAGGAGTAATAACAATAGGCATGTAAGTAGAGTTTGGATCTCTGAGTCTGGGTTTTGTCTTGCAAGAAAATCCAGGCCTTATAATGTCATTATTAAAATTAACTTTTACTAATTCATTTTAAACCTTAATTTTCTTAGTGAAGTCTGTGATTGTTGCATTTCATCTGTATAACGTATTAACTGGACTAGTGCTACATACCCTTTTTGCTCTGCCACTTTGAGGAGAAGGTGTGCTGGATGTTGCTGCCCTGAACCCAGTCCCAGAACTTGTTCCTGCAGAGAGTGTCACTGCCTTCGAGACTTGCTCAGGGCAAGGAGGCATAATACTGTCTAAAACAAACAAAGCAACTCTCCTTTCCCTTCAAAAAGTGGAGCTTTTCTGGTATTGTCACAGTGTAGGATATTTAACTGAAAAGCTAGTGCAACTGCGATCTTGAAGTCTCTGGCAAGCATTACTGTATGACTACCTTTTTGGATAAGCTCTCGTGAGAGAGGACTGTATTAAAATACACCTGTATTAAAATGTTAAAATATTGATGAATGGAAGAAAGGCTTCCAAGAGAGGATTGGTTCATTGAGTCCAACCCCTGCTGTTACGAGCACCCCACATCATAGAACAGTGCTTATATACTAACCAAGCTCTACCTTTAGGCTTTTTGCCTCTGCTGCTCCCATCTGATGTCTTGTTTTACTGATGGTGAGGAACTTTTCAATTTCTGACAGAGATGCTGTCACAGTTGGTTTAGCCATACTTGTTCTTGTGCCAGTTAAACTCCTTGTAAATTTAAGTAGCTCTTCTCCTTTTCAAGATTTACCGGGAAAATAAGAGGGACACTTATACTCCCCTCAGAATGCAAATACACTGAGCTCTTTCTGGTGTCCTGTCACATGAGTAGTTGTCTCTCCCCTCAACCATTTGCTGGTTAGGCCTTTAGAGTTAATACTGAGGATTTTTGTCTCAGTGTCCTAGGTGAAATGTTGTCTTGTGTAGTTGTCTGATCTAGCAAGCTTTCTACCCACCTTTAAAGTTTTTAATTCCCTCCTTCAGTGTCCTGAGCAACACTGCTGCATGCTATAGGGTACTCACCTGTGTTAGAGATAACATATTTCCTTCATCTAGAAAATGAGATGCTATGTAGAGAAAGAATGTCACACTGGTCTGATGTGATTTTCTTTTTGATGCTGGCAAACTGATGTTATTTTTATTCTGTTTTCCTTTAGCCTCTTTCTTTAATTATGCCTCCCTTTACAATGTGTTCCGATGCCGTATGTTTCTAACTGAGGTGATTTTTATGAGCAGTAGTTGCCTGGATGACTTGTTTTTGTTTGCCACTTCCTCTGCCTTTTTTTTTTTTTTTTAAATCCAGTTAGTGTGTTTGTTGAATGTTTTGAGATCACATAACACCTTATATTTAGTTTTATTAAAGTCCTTACACTTAGCCCTGCAATTTCATTTGCCAGTTCTTTAAGAATCCATAGATGGAGATTATTGAGGTTTTTCTACCTTTCGGTGGATTAAGCTTCTGTTTTCATGCTGTCTGTCTCATAGGCCTCTTGGATTTCCGAGGCTGTAAAATAAGAAATGTAATTCCATTTGGCGAGTGAAAGCCGCCTGTAAGGCATGTTGATGTCAGATGCTCTGCACAAGTGTTGTGGGATGCCTAAGTAAAATTTTAATTTCATTGATGGCATCACTGTCCTTACTTTTTAAACACAAAATCTAAAACTGTGTTCTGATTCTTTTTTTCACCCCAGTGGAGTATTTCTCCTGCTCCTCCTCTACACTGCTTTGTGTGCTCATGCACGCTGGCTGGGAAACAGCAGTAATTCCTCTTCCCACTGCTCGCCCCATCATTCAGCAATACCGTCTGACAGGCAACCCTTCCAGGCACCTCGTCCTTTTGCCCAGGGGAAGGGTTGCACTTGTGCTGCTGTTGTGCTGAACTCCATCAATAAAAAAGGAAGCAATTTCTCCACTTTTTCAAGGATGAAAGAGGCAGAAACACATGGCTGGTTAATGAAATGTGCTATTTCCCAACAGAAGATAGACCCCAAAAGATGCTCTCTGAATGTGTGTAGTAAAGCTAGGAGTGGGTTAGATGTGAATGATGGAAAAAGCCAGACTGACTCACTTTGGTAAGTTTAAATGGTATGTGCAGTTCACGGTGTCTTAAGGTTCATTCAGATTCATAAACAGCATTTCCCCAGCTAGTGACGTGAGTGAACCCAGCTTGTCTCTGGTTTCACTGGGGAACTACAGAACAGGTAAGAAGATAAAGCCATCACAGAAAAAGTGTGTTTGAGGAAGAGTTGTGACGTTGCATGGTGATTCTTTCACTGATGACTTCTCTTAAAATAAAAACATTTTAAAAAATTGAAGCTCAGCAGGTGGCCCCATAATCTGTTGTTGAGACTGTAAAGATGGAGGCTGAGGGGACTTTTGGAAGAACTTGACACACCCTGACAGAGGAGCAGTACAGCATGTTTCTCCTTCTGTCCAGTCCTGCTTTCCCTTCCATCTGCCCTCCCCAAACCCTAGAGAGCAGATACAAACACATTGAATTCAGGCTGCTGTTTACAGAGGGAGGCTGGAAGGCTTCAAGCAAGTACGATTTTTGAAGCTCATGAAGTATCAACTCTCTAGCAATGGTGTTTTCCTCTTCCTTTTGGAGGAAGGAAGGGAGGGAGGTTAGGACTGAATCTTAAAAACTTTACAGTTTTAGAATTTAAAATTTTAAAATGTAGAGTTTTAGAATCAGCAGAAGTAAGGAGGCAAGAGCTGTCATTCTGAACAGAGGAATTTATGTGGTGGGGATGATGCTATTGCTTAAATAACTGCCTGCCCCAAGACCCTTCTGTTTGGATTGCTGTTGGAGAGGCTTGTTTTGACTGTAATGTTTTTTGACATTGCCAAGCCAACTTCTTTTAGCCTTTCACAGAGCAGAAAAGGAAAGCCTTGCTCACATTTTGAGCAGTATTTGAAACCTACCGTTGCCTCAAGCTTTAGCTTCCTGTGCTGTGCGGTAGGGTGTCTGATAATGAAAGATGAAAGCTTTCTATTTTTGTCTTGTGAATGTAGCTCATGTTTCATGGGCCAGATTGGTTGATTTTTGTGTGTTCCTTTTCAGTGCCACCTTTATCTTGGGGAAGGGGGGAATAGCAACTTCACTGAGAGCCTAAATTTAGAGCAGTTAGAAAAAGTGAGGATGTGTATCCAGGGTCTTTCCAATTTTTCAGAGTCGAGGTACCTGAAGAGGCTGATACATGACCAAGCATGTCAAGTTGGAAGGACGGTTCCTGGGCACCAGAAACCCCTTTGCCCTTTACCCCTAATAAATATCACAAGTGGCAAATCTGTGCATCCCGTGACCCATAAAGACAATCTTTCTCTCTTTATCCTTTGAAGTATATACTGCCCAGATAGCTATCGGTGGTGTGTTCTGATCTAGACAAGCTTAAAATACACTTTAAAAAAATTATGATTGATTCTGGGTATATTTTAATTCTGTGTGCCTACTACACTAAAGAGCTTGATATAATAATTTTTGTTTACATAAAAGTATTCTTAAAGATGAAGGACAGCAGATTGTGGGTTTTTTCTTTTCCTAGCTATGCAAAGTACAGAGATGATGTTAAATGGAAAGGGGAGAGTGCAAAAAGAGGACATAGAGGAAAGGCCATGATGTTCTGTGCTTTGGGTGTCACATACTTCCTGCCTTAGATTTATTGGGGAAACTTGCTAATTGGAATTGTAGTTATCCAAGTGCTTTTACTGTATGAGTACAAAAGCAAAATGTGATTTGCATTTTCTTTCTCTAAGACCTATAGCCTAGCTGTAGAATTAATATTTTTTTCATTATATTTGTGTGTATTGGGTTGTTCTCCCACCTCACTGTGCTCTCAGATGTTGATATTTCCACATTCTTTTTTAGAATGATGGATATGTTCATTAAAAACATGTCTGCACAAGTATTGCAGAATGAAATACCATGTCTATTCATGATATGTTCCTGCTGTAGGAATTTTTCTGCGGAGACAGAAGCCCACGCACTTGTGCGTCCAGTCTGAAGTGCTCCAGAGCAGATGCCACCCATGTTCTGCAGGAGGCCATAGTCCAGCATGCAGTTCTGGCTGCAAACCCCAGCGAATAAATTCTATGGCTCATCCTTCCCTCTCTTTCCCCCTCAGTGTTCACTGCTGTCCCTTTCCAACCTGTCAGTGTATCTCCTGAGCAAGTGTGATCCACAGGAGGAAATAACTGCCGAGGCTGTTTTGGCAGAACTCAGGTTAGGTGAATGCTACTGGATTTCATCTCCTTCTGAAGACTGACGCACCTGGATGGCATTGCACACGGAGGACAGCTAAGATCCCCTGCAAAATAGTGCTGTTTTCATTACAAAATAGGGTTGTTAATGTTTATAGTAGGTGCTGCTTTTTGTGACAGTATGCCCAAACTACAGCTTCAGAGTCAGAAAGGCTAAGATATTCTGTACCATGCTGCCCTGTGCATGATGCTAAATATGCTATATTAGCATATTTATAGTAGGTCCTACTTTTAGTGATGGCATTATCAAAACTACTGTCTTGTGGAGCCAAGTGTCAAGTTTTCTTTTTTTTAAAAATCTCTTTGGCGCTGCTGACGTAAGGCAGTAGCTTCTGGGTAAATCTACTGGGCTGCAGGAGTGTGGCGTATGCTTTCACACAGTGTTAGTAGCTCCTTGTCAAGCCCTGCATGTGTAGTACAGAAAGAAGCGTTCAGCTGCTTGAGCTGCCTGTCTGCTGAGAGAGAGGTGGTGGTCTGTGGAAAATGCTGTGTCTCATTTGAAAGGCTTTATTCAGCTTCCTAAGCAGACCTTATTTCCTAGAAAGCAAGAGCTGTACTAGAGCACACACAGTCATCACAGGTTTCCTTGCTTTAAGTAAGTGAGATGATCCACAATGGTTTTTTTGACTTTTTTTATGACAAACTCCTAGACTAGGAAGATGAGAATAGAGTACAAATGATAAACAGTGATGCTTTGTATGAGAGCTAACTTGGTGTTTGTTCTGCAGTAGGAGCTCAGAGCTTGTTTTTACGTGGTTATGAAAATACGAAGATTCTTATGTTTTGCTATTTCATACTTTTAAGATAGCATGAAGGGCATGTTACAGGGTATCCTTTTGATCCTGCTTGTTATAATTCAGGGTACTGTATTCAGAAGACATGTAAAAGTACATTTTAATCCAAATCAAAATGACAAAAAGGAGTAGGTGTTGGAGAGCTGCATTTGGAGTATACTTGAAGTGAGTTGCTGCTTTGTTCTCAGAGTGCTCTGAGTCACAACAGGCTGTTAGTGTTGTACGAGACCGTTGTACACCGATTCCCTGCCTCTCCCCAGCAGTTTGGGAAGGTCATGTACCCTGGTATGATACACGCTTGAACTGGCATGTTGGTTAAGCAAAATAGGTTGTGTTGAAGTCATTGACGGGAGCCAGAGAGGGAGCATCAAGTGCATGCTGTGCCTTGTGCAGAGGATACAAATAAAGGAGGCCTCATGCCCTGCTCTGGAGGGACTGTGTTCACAAGTAACTGTGTGTGCACGAGTGTGCACACGTGCATGCATATTCAGGAGTAATTGTCTCCATGAAAGGAATTGGAGAAAGCTGACTAGATGTCTGGCTAAACAGTTATGAATTTGGTTAAGCTATTACAGGTCGATCATTCACAAAAATTACCGGTTGTTTTCAGAGAGTTGGTTGTGTCTGCCCTGCTTGTTTAGCATGAGATAGGGACTTGTTTTGCAGTGCATTGCAGGCTGGATTTGTTCAGCTTTGTACCTGCAGCTGTTACTTTTCCACTTGTGCTGATTTTTTTCAAAATTTCTGGAACGAAATGTTTTTCCTCTTAAATTAAATATATCCCCAATTAAAAAAAAAAAAAACAATTCCTCGATGAGCCAGGCTGCTAGTGGCTGTAGGGTTGCTGGAGGATGGCCAGTGGGGCTCGCTGACTGAAGATGAGAATTGGAAAGTGGCAGCATGTAAGTCTAGAAATGGGAAATGCTGAATCCTGGTGATACTCGGCTGCACACAGCTAGAACTGCTTTGTGAGCAGAGTCTGAGCTCCATAAAACAGCTGGTGAGATGTCTCTATTTGAAAGATGGCTTTGGTTTACAATCCACAGCCATGCTCCGTGAGTTACAGAGCAACCTTCAATTAATTTTTGCATTTTGTTTGGTAGGTGGATCTTTCTTAACGTCGCTCAGGATAATTTATGATCTTCCTTTTTCCTGTCTTCCTTCCCTCTTACAGTATGTGGTGCCGTTACTTCTCTGCAGTCTTACTGTTTCCTGTCAGCTTGCTGCTTGTTCTTCTGCTTGCTGCTTAGGGCCATAGAGCATGAGATTCAGCTCCTCCACCTGCATGCTGTGTCAGTAACTGAAGCTGCCTCTTCAGAGAAGAGCAAGGAAGGGAGACACTAGTATCCGTAATGGTATCTCTAACCTCCGAAGTCAGCAAGGTTCCACACTGTGTCACTGTGACATTTCTGTTGTTAAAAGGGGTTTCCCAGAATGGGGAGGAGCCCTGAGGGAGGTTTAGAAGCAAAAAGCGTTGTGTAAAGGGAAGTTCTTAGTAGTCTGCACCTGTTTGTTAGTGATTCCACCTATGTGATAAGTTAGACTTGTGGAGAGAGAAATGGCTATAGGAATCAGCTAGGAATTACTGGAAGTGGAAATGCCCACAATCATTAATGAATTTTCAATCTAATATGTCTTTATTAAAGCAAGCATCCTCTTTTTTTTTTTTTTTTTTTCTTTTTGTTCCCCCTAGGAAGTAATAATAATGAGCAGCAGTACTTCTTAGTTTGGATAAAGAGCTTAAACAAAGGCAAAAAACATGGCAAGCAATAAATTACTGCTTTGTTTTTTTGATGGTGTTTTTTTTTGTGGGGGACATTGTTTTGTTTGGTGGGTGGTGATGGTGTTTTTTTTAGTGATACCCCTAATGCTGTTTGGTATTGTACATCTCCATTGCTCTTTAGATGTTTTTCCATAGAACTAAGGGAGAAATCATAACAGTTCAGCAAAAACGAATGCATGAAAAAATTGAAGTGTGTATTTAATATAAGACCATTGGAAACACATCCAGATGGAGAGATGGTGCTGCTTGGAATACTGGTGCTGTCTTTGTAGGAAGGAGATTTCTATTGCTGCCCTATTGAGGAGTGAGGTTTTCTAAAAGTCTTGAAGCTTTTGAGATAAGTTTTGCATTCTGTAATGCACAGCAGCAAACAGAAAAAACCTGAAACATTCTGATGATAACTTTTTTTATAGTTCATAGAGGCACTTTATTTAATATCCTTTCTTAGCAAATGTAATTGTTGCTAATGAAAATTGGGAAGTGAATACTTACATGACCCAAGGCAAACAACTTTGAAACAAGCCCATTCCTGAAGTTTTCGGTTTTAGCAGATGCCTCATTTCAGACAAAACTTCAAATACCCATGACTCATGGCCACCAACTAGAAGCATTTTGTTTTTCCTAAGGGAACAAAACAATTTCTTTTATGTTTTGGGCAGTGAATCATGGCTGAAAAGCATGTTAGTAGTGCTCTAAAGGTAAATTGGATGCAATGATTCTGTGGGCAACATCTGGAGTTCATGCACTGTTAGTTATTTGAGGGGATGGACTTTGGTTTGCTGTTGGAGCTGTTGTGGATTTACTCATAATAAATGACCAGGTTGTTCATAAGGTTTATTCTGCTGGTGTCTTTGACCTTTTCTGGAGTCATTGGTGACAGAGAATGATGAGCTTCCAGTTTGGTGCTGGTTAAGGACAGATAAAGAGTGTTGATGGCTATGATTTAATTAGAGATGTGGCATAGGATTGTGCAATTAACTAATAAGACCTGACCTGACTCAGCAGCCTCTTCTGTTATGCACGTACCAGGATTTGCAACACGCGGACTGCTATTGCTTCCACTTGACTCCTCAGCTGGCTCAACAGCTCTCTGTCGTACAGTCTTGTGGGGTAAGTGGGGTGTCCAGCCTCTCCATCAGACTAGCTCAGCATCTGTGCCATCAATTAGTGTCTGTGTGGTGCCTGACTAATCGTTGCCTTTGAGGTAAAACAAAAATGCCTTGCCTTCACTGCAAGCTAACCTGAGAACAGCTCAGCCTCATGAAATTACAGCTATTTTTAAAAATAAAAATACTTGTTTCCCTGGCAATAAGGAAGAGGGTGGCAAGCACTTACTCCAGAGCCAGAGCTGTGGGAGGGAAGCGTTGTTCTCACCCACTGTTCCAGGTGAAACACTTCTGCCTGTGCGTAGTTGGCAGCAGCAGTCATTGCTTCGAGTCACCTTGCCCGTCTGCAGGTCTGAAGTTGTTTCTTCCTGTGTTGGAGGGAGTTTTATGCTCAGGGTTAGATATTCTGGCTGCACATGTGTGACTGCCTCTCTGTGCTACCCTCAAGACCAGAGGTGAGTAGGGTGTTTCAGCTTCCCAAGCTGCTGCACATGGTGTTTCTCTGGTTTTGGTAGCATCTAGATGGAAAGGTGTGGGGATTCGCACAGGTGATTGCAAGTCAGGGGTGGAAGAGTGTAGCTGATAGCTGGCATGTCTTTTTAACTTCTCCCTCGGGGGGGCAGTTCTTTGCTCAGGGCAGCAGGCATCAAATAAGCAAAAGGATGGAAGTTACCTCGCCTCTGGAGTGCAAGTATTTCACCGTTCGTGGGACAGTTGGGCAAATGACTAAGTTCCCTGGTGTCTCCTTCCTCAGAGGCATGGATTTGATGTTGTGAAGGGTGTGGACTGCAGCTGACTTCCCCGGTGACTCCGCTTGTCTACTGACAGCGTTGTAGGTGGAAGATAAATTGCTCATCATTGCAGTCTTGACAACTGCCTAGAGAGCAGACTAGGATTAATTCCTGAAGTTCTTCCTTAACTATTTCATTTACCCGTGTGGATGATTACTACTGAATTTCTAACTCCTTTGCAGGGATGAATAGTAATGTAATTATGTGTCTTGCTTGTTTCATGTAGGCTTACCATCCTAGATAACACAGCTAGTATATTGTTATTTATCTCAGGGAAAAAATCTAGATTGTTAAAATAAGCTGGTAATGCAGTTTTACTGTATTTAGTAGAGGCTGTTGCCTTGGGGTATGGCTTATCTCATTAACCAGCCATGAAAACCTTGTACTTTTCCATCTTTGCTCTTCATCAGGTATATTACCATTCATATTATATATCTACAGTTTGTTCAGGGCAATATTGGCTAAGGTATTTGTATATTTCTGGTGTATTTACACAAGGCACTCTCTCATGATTGCACGCTCTGGGGTTAGGTCTTTTAATGCATGTGCTGATGTACAGCTGCTCTGTAATTAAGTAAGAAAATGCCCTATTCATTCGGCAGAGAGGTTTGCTTACCTTGTATTGTGCCATTCAGTTACCTATTGAGGTGCTACCCTGTGAATGTGCTGTAATAAGAACAGGTTGTTGGACAAGCAGGTAGCAAAACAATAGCCTGAAATCAGATACTTTCTGGAGGTGTGTCAAGGGTGGTTAATAGACAATTCCTGAGCTTTTAGCTGTTAAAAGTCTGCTCTGAGCTCCAGCCCGGTTGCAAAATGTGTTTTGTCTGGCAGTAGTATGGATCAGTGAGCCAAAGGGTTATGAACAGTTAAAAATCCTTACTGACAGAGTTTGGGCCCTTGATTCAGAAAAGCTGTTAAGAGAGTATGAAGGAGGTAGGATTTCTCCTGGGTCACCAGCACAGGAGTTTGATAGTCACTTAGGTAAGCAAGGTTTGCGGTATGTACTACTTGTTTCAAAACTGTGTTCCTCTAATGCTTTTTTCTACTGGTAAGATTCAATATTGGTTGGAGAAGACTTCTCAACCACTTGATTTAGTATGGCCACAGCCTTCCAGGAGGGAGAAGACTTGGGTACGGGGTCCTGGGAGAGGGGCCAGGGAGCTGTGGGTACCACAGACTGGGACCGGGTCTGCGTGGGAGCAGGCAAGGACCCATCGATAAGCTTGGGAGCTCAGGGGGCTGTGCTGGCAAGGGCTGGAGTGCAAACCAAATGTGCAGACTCTGAACAGTGGCACTCTGGCCACCTTCGCTATTTTCATTAAAATCGTTAAGTGGTGCTTTGTGAATGTATTAAAAAAAGAAACCCTGGAGAATGTTGTGCATTAAAACACCTAGTTTTAGGTTGTAATTTATTAGAGTATTTTTCTGAAGAGAAGTGACAGCTGGGTTTTTTTGGGTGTCTTTGGTTTATTTGTGACCTTGCAAGGGAAAATTCTTTTATAAAATGAAACCTTACTACTGCATGCAGTTCTGGGACAGATGCTGTATGTTGTCATGTTGCTCTCATTGGAAAGCAAACATAATAAAGCTACAGCAGTGTTAAATGCTGTGACTAACCTGCGATACTGTATTACACACTGTTTGAAGTTTTTATGCAGCCAAGCATGTTATCTTCCACTGAAAGAGTATTTGTTACAATTATATTTTAGTAATCTGCAGAAGGTTGCTAAGCGTACATGACAAATGGATTGCTACCTGCAGTATTGGGAAGAATATTGTAAGAGAATCTCAATAATGTTTTCTGCTCCTTTAGTACCAAAGAAGTCCTGTGTAAAAATGTCCATGTACCCTTTTTGTGTATTTTCTCCCTCCGCTGTGTACATGTAAGCATGTATCTCTATGAGAGGAAAAAAACCAACTGAGAAAAATACCTTGATTTTGCTTTCCTCTATTTAAATTGCTGATTACTTTAGAAGTAAGAGGACTATCAGGTCTGACGTTTTCATGTTTTTCTCTTTATTTCACCAGCTGAATAGCTGATCTAGACTTCTTTTTGTATTAGAGCTTTTTTTCCCTTTAAGTAGACACAATGTCTTCTTCCATGGTGCTGTGGAGGACACTGTGTAAGTGACCTCTGCTTGTAATTTGCAAGCAAAACAAACTTTGTGTGAGCATAGTGAGTGTAAGTTTTTCTGATTATGGTTGTGTTTCTTTGAAAAACAGCAATAGCCTTTTAGAAAACTGCCTTACGTTATCTTGGCAGATTTGTTACTAAATGGAACTGAAAGGGCTCTTGGAAACCACTTATGTATCTGTTGATAGCAGGAGTGCCAGAATTACAGCCAACTTGACCAAAATGATGTGCTTTATATATGTTGAGGCATATGAATGAAACACGCTGCCAGGTTAATTTGCCTAAACTGGGAGCTGATTTTACAGTCGACTCATTTCTTGGCTTCAGTCTTCTCAAGTTTGCTTTTTAAGTCTGTGAACTAGCATCAATACACGTGGGAGGACATTTTCTTTGGATCCTACACTAAATTACTCTGAACTGTGTAGAAGCCGTGACGGTAAGAGGAGTTGAATGTCTGTCTCCTCATCTGTCCTGTTAATGGGCTTTTTCACTGTGTATTTTTGCACCTATTTGAAGCAGTGATATTAGTATTCCGATTACTTTTCGAGCTCTTTGACTGTGCTGATGAGTGGTTATGCAACAAGTCTGAGTTTCTTCCTTTTTCCCAAGAGTGGGCAAGGACCAACAGGACAAGTATTCACTTCCACATGCAAGTTAACTCTTGAACTGAAATTTGGAGGTTGGGCTATGGGTACTCCAAACAGGTCCCTGATAAATGAGGATGAGAGGCTGCTAGTTATTGAAGAGTGGATGCCGTGTTGCTAGCACGGTGTCATGAGAGCTGGATTTTGGTCTGGTGCTTCTGAAATGTTGAGTGCAGATTCAGGTAGCATTTTCATCTTTCAACTATTACAGGAAATGGTGACTTATTTATTTATTTAAGGTTAATCAGCCCAAATGGTACTGATTGTTCTAGGGCAGTGGTTAAACAAATACAGGAACCCTCGTGTGTGGGCTTGTTACTGTGCTGGTGCTCCAGTGATCTGCCGTACCAGCTTCCAGCATCTGTTTCTCCTTCAGGGACCTCTACCATGCCTGTGCTGCTGCACGTTGAATGTGGAGCAGCTTTGCCAGGTTTATCAGCAGAGGCGTCTCCAAATGAGGCATCCCTGTCTGGTAGGATGCTTGGGGGTGAACTGCCAGGTGGCAATCAGTGAGTAAAGGGCTGACAGTGCTTGGTCTGTATGCCTAAATCACAGAATGACTTGAAGTCATCCAGCTGTGGTGCATCACTGGCTTGCTTAGATGCTTGGTTCCATTGCCCTACCTCTTCTGCTCTTTCCTACAATAATAATACCCATGGTATTATGGTATTATGTCTGGTTCTTTCTAAAGACAAGTTAGGCTAGGATTCTCTTTTCTCTTTGGGGAGTTGTCCTGTTGACAAAAAGCAAAAAGGTGGCAATTAAAATCGTGGCACTTGTCCAGCTCTGAGGGAAGGCCCTCCTTCCAATATGAGATGAGCAGCAAGCTCTGGCTGAGCCAGCTGTGCCAATTTTAGGAAGTTCCCATTTCTGTTTGCCACCTGCTCCTTCAGCAGAGGTTACTGCTCCCCTGGGCAGGTCGGTGGCCTGGACGTGGGCACACATGCCTGCATCTGGTGCTGGAGAACGGATTCGGTGTGCATGAGTGACCCAAACAGCTGTGTGGCATTGCAAAAGTGCCGTGCAGCAGGTGGAATCGGGGAGGGGGCACAGGCTCAGCCTCTCGGGGCTAGCCCTGTGGTTACACTGGGTTAGCCACAGCATGCAGCTGCGTCGTAAGACTGCGTTTTGGCACGTGCTCAGAGGCTTTGTACTTCTAATTGATTAACCTCAGTTGCTTTCTTGCTTCATGTCTTTGCACTGCAAGCAGTTTTATGTATTATTACAGGGTGTGAATTTAGTTCCCTTTTTTTAATTAGGAGATTTTTCATCTTGGGTTGAGTGATTTAGATTTCCTGTTGCTTATTGATGGTTTAGTGGATGCAGTCGGATCTTAGAAAATATCAGTTCATTCACATATACAAGGAAGAAAGAGGAGATGTATACTTCTTCTAGTGATGGTGGATCATATTCAGATATTTCTGCATGACTATGTGGTTAGAAGAAAAAGGAGCATGTATTTATGTGACTGTGTTATAGTTGTAACACTTGCTGTTTTTTTGTGTAATATCCCAAATTGTGTGTAGCTATTGCCTGTGTGCCCCGTGCCTCCACCCCCGGCCCGTCTCCTTTATTTAATAACTAAGTTAAGGCAGAGATGACTGTTCAACGCAGACTTTTTTTTTTAATTAGTGTTATAGATTCGCTGGCTGTATTTTGGTAAGAAAATTGACTTCTGAAACTATACCAGAAATGTACCAGTTCTACGGGATGGTGAGATAGCATTAATGGTTTGCAGCTTTTTGTTTTGTTTTTTAAAGACATTAGCTTTTAAGTCTTCTCTTTTCCTTCATAATTTTCAGAGAACCTCATTTGTTTGTAGTTCCAAAAGATTTTTCTCTCCTCTAGGAATTAGCAAATTAAACACAAAAGAAAACAGTATGGTTTTGTTATTTCTTTGAAATTGTTGGTTACCTTGTATTTGTAGTCTCTTTGCATGTATTTTTTACAATGAAACAGAAAATAATACTTGCCTTAATGCTCCATTACAAAAGCAGTGCTAAGTTAAGGACATAAATCACAGGAGTATATGCATTGCAGGGGATGGTACTTTGAACTAATAATCTGGAATTGAGCAGCACCATCTTGTTTAAAGGAAGTGTGGTTCTGCAGCCGTCTATATATTTGCTGCTGAAAAGGGGTATGTTTATAACGTCAACAGAGTGGATTTAGAGAATCAAAACATGTTCCATTGTAAAAGTGACCTGGAAAGAAACATTTTCATACAGTTTTATGCTGTCACTGTTTTTCATTCATTGCACACACATACATCCCTGGCTGATATGTTCTTTTGTCTTGTTTGTTGGTTTCAGAAGCTTCCTGGCTTTTCCATAAGAATTATTTAGTGTCCCAGATCTGCCAATTATGAGCTTCTCGAGCTACGGGCACAGGAGCAGAGGGGCGAACCTTCAGGCAGAAACCTGGTGTAAATCACACTGAAGCAGCTGCAGACAAAAGGGCAGGCTGTGCATTTGATAACATAAGAATTGAGTGCACTGGGATTGAAATGTAGGCATATGAAAGGTGACAAATTTAGCCCAGGGTAAAGTTGCCTTTGGGGGAGAGTTCAGTCCCTAGTAAGTGTCATGTGTTCACAGCTTTTAAATCAGGACGGCTTGACTTGGCACAGATTAACCCTTTTGTCAACCCTTATCCTCAGTCTCTGCAACCCATATACATTTGGGTTTCTCTGGTCATGTTATCCATTTCCACTTGGAAAAAAAAAATCTGGGTGAATTGTTGAAGGTATGGTGCATTTCTCCTTGATTTCCAGGCCTGTGGTGGTTCAGGTGAAACCATGGCTCTGAAGAGGATGATCTGACCCTCTGAAGATCATGGTCACATCTACTCTAGGCATACATGAACTCAAGAGCTGGAGTCAAATATGGCTTGCATGAGTTGCATGCTTACAGTCAGGAAGCCTAGCGTGCCTGAAGCATGTTGGCTTACTGAGCATGAGCAGAGCAGCTATCATTTGTAGGCAGTAGAGCAGCCAGGCTTTCCAGCAGCATTCTATTTGCTGTGTATAAAATGCAATCTTCCTTGTTTCTACATAGAACAAATCTTCCAGAGCCACAATTGAAGGGCTTGGTCAGCCTTAGCCTAATTTTTTCTTCTTCTAAGTTCCTCTTCATTATGTGCTTGTTGCCAACAAGTAGCATTAAGTGTTTTTGCTTTGCATTGAAACATCTTTCCAGTTTGATTGCAAGGAAGTATCTATTTCATGTTTGCCTCACCAGGAATGATACGTAGATTATAAGAGTCAAGGCTTGGCCCTGTCTGATTGTGTCTTACATCACATCTCCATTTGGTGACCTCACTCTTTCAGGGTTGCTAAGCCTGTTTGTTTGTGGTGGCCCCACCAGGCTGCTGCAGCGCTGTCCCTGTGCAGTGCTCCTGGAAGCCTGTGCTCCACAGGTTTTGACCCCTTTGGCGGGAGCATTGTTGAGTACCAGTGTTTCCAGACAGCTGTGATTCATTCAGTGTGTGTTTATAGTGACACGATTGTTACAACCAGGGTCAGTTAATAAATTGTGAACCTGGAGGAGAAGGAGAAGGTTGTGTTTCCTTATCTGATTTACTGGGATTCAGAAACTTCATAGAATTAATTGATTTGTGCCATGAGTGGGTCAATGATGTACATTGAAAGCTCTTATGGATTTTCATGTGGGTCCAGGAAAAGTGAAACTCCCCTCTCGCTCCCCCCCTTGCATATTTTAAAATAAAATTCTTCAGACTTTTTATTAGCAACCACAACAGACACTCAGCTTCTGAAACGGCTCTGAGGAGTCAGACTGAAGAGCTGAAGTTACAGGTCCCATGCTGATATTGTTGGATGAAGCACTGTGGTCTTTGTCATGTAAAGCGTGGGTGTAAGGATATACTAATATTAATTTAAAACCCTGGTATTTGGCATCTTTTCTTGAAAGGGTTATACCTACCTGCTTCTGTCATCTGCATTTTTAAATTAGAGCCTTCATCACATGACTGTGTATGGTAATAGCTTTTAGGGTAGGTGTGGCCTCATTAAAAATGTACTTCATGATAATGTGATTGAGGTGAAAAGCCAGTTTTTATTTTTTCATTTAAATGCATTGGGTAGTGAGTGTCCTTGCTTTTTTAGCTTGAGCAAAGTAATGTCTCCTGGAGCTTCTTTACTCAGCCTGGAATAGATGTCAGTAGAGCGTCCTGTGTTTCTGTCTCCTTTGACCGCTACTTTAGGAGAAACCTATACCTGAGAACAGAAGATCTCTTAATTTCTCATCTAATTTATGATGAAAGGGAAGTAGTGGCCCTTTCAGCATTGGTGGGAGCTCTGCAATGCAGCTGAATTTGAAAAGTCAAAATTCCACCACAGACATGTTGACATGGATGCTTTCTTCTCCTTTGTCTTCATTTCTTGGTGCACTTGCTGTGTGAGAAATGCTGCGATTTAGGAAATGGAAAGAGGAGACATCTGTAACCAGTCTGCAAGAAAATAAAAAATGGGAGTGTAGACAAATTGAGTGATCACAGGACCCTGCCATAGAAGAAATGGAAGATGAAACAATGCTGGGGCGGTTGTTTCAGTGTTGTAATTGTGGTGGGAGGTTTTGGGTTTTGATAACTGGGCTTTACTGACATTATTAATGCTCTCCTCTGAATGAAGAAGTTAATAGTCCAATAATACGAGTGTTTGTGTGTGGGCAGAGTTAAAATCTTCAGTGTATCTGATGTTCTGTTGGGTGCAATTTTCTGCAAACCTGCTAACAAGATCATAAGTGATCATTCACTTATGTTGTTTTTGGGAGCTTATCCACGTAGTTCAAAAACTTTACAGTGATTTTTTGTTTGTTTGTTTTTAAGTTCTAATTTTACTTGTACAAAACTTCTATGTTGATACAAGTATCAAAGCTCAACAAAAGAAAAAGAAAACATATTTAGAACTTCAAGCAATGAAAGATCTTGAGAAGAGATAATAAACAATAAGTGGGTTGAAAAGTCATGATTACATACGTTGGTCAGCCATTTAGGCAGCACAAATGAATATTTTCCTTGTGTGAGAAGACAAGACAGCAAAATTGACTGAATCCAGGGGAGTTTAAGTAGCTGATGGATGATGTGTAACTCCAGCAATAGTTAATCAACGTTATTGTGAACTTAATTAGGCTAAGGATGATAGTCATATTAGAAGCAAATTGAGCTAAACTGGTGTGTGTATATTAATACCATACTTATAACTGGCATAAACTTAAAAGTGCACTTGCAAGCCTTGCTCTTACAAACTAACCTTAGGTGGACTGTCCTTTAACCAAACCAAAACTTCACTTGTGCGATCTTGCAATACCTAACTTCAGGTGGGATTTTAATAATTAGTTTAATAGGTGACAAGGAAAGGCAACAGTAGCAACTGGATGGAGTCCACCCTGGAAACTGAACATTTGTGGTAGTTTTTTGAAGGATAAGCACTTGTACATGACTGTGAAAAACAGTTACCAACATCTGGTTTTGGTTTTGCAGTTAAAAAACCCCGACCATTCACTCAACATTAAGAATCAAAGAAACCACAGCTTAAAAAAAGAAAAAGAAATAACAACAATACTTCTTTGAAATGATTTAAGATGATTTTAGCATGTGTTTTGTCTCACTTACATTGGCTTTGAAGCTGTGATGATAACATGTTGGGGTTAAAGTTTTGTTTAAGGGTCTCTCTGTAGTAGGCTGAGGGACTTTGGGGTAGGAATTTTTTTTTTTTTTTAAGGAACTGCCTACTTTAAGAACATAATAAAGACACAAATTGTGTGTGTAAACACCCTGTGTCAGAGTCAAAAAGGTAAAGCAATGAAAAGATACAGCATGAAAAATTTGTCTATGATGTGTTGACCAGCTGAAGGCTTCGCAGCTTTATTAAAAGCAGTACATCTCCAGTGATAGGAGGAGGAGTGAGTTTTCAGCCATGTTATTGAATAGGTAGAGATTATAGGCCTGGGGACCTTGTGCTTAAAGGCATCCTGGCTTCTTGAAGTTTTGTCTGTATTAGTTTTCTTTATTTTTCATCACTGGTGGAGCTGTGTTGATGGCAAGAGCATGGTGGTGCTTGGGACAATGGAAGGCTAGAAAGGGCATGCTATAAACTGCATCCATGCTGCAGTCAGGATACTTTCTGACTTGTCTTATTCAACAAAGCCTTAAATTTCTTTAAAACCTGGAAAGCATCAGTAGTGAGGAGCTCGGTCTAGCCTGAAAGACCTGCCCGTGGGATGGGGAAGTGTTAGGCAGTTAGCTCACCATGTTCCTGTGCCTCTGCTGCTACTGGTATCTGGGCCGTATTGCTGCTAAGGTGACGTAGGTTTGTTGCGATCACGTATTTGCCTGCATATAAGAGGCTGCCTTTGGCTGTGCTGGGCCCATCTGGTGGTTCAGTGCTGGTGCCCCATGCTGGTGGCCCATGGGGCTTGGGACAAGGGGGGAGCTGGTCTCACCGCAGTGCAAACTCTGCCACTGTGCTGCTGAGCCGGGGGGTGCTTGCCTGCCCTTCTTACCTGTGGCCCTGTACCAGCTTTTCCTCTGATAGAAATTCCTTTAATAAGAAAACATTGATGTCTCAGTTACAGTTTTTGAATCTGTGTTCTAGTCTGCCTTGGATGATTTTTAGGGTGTGTGTGAGAGTGAGCTCTTGAAACTGCAGGCTGGCTCGCAGGAAGCTGATCTGACAGCTCCAGAGGGGAGATTGTGCTGCCAGCTCCCAGGGGCTGCTCCAGCTGCTCAGCCTGGCCAGTGCTGCTGCTCCTCCCGCTGCTCTGTGAGTGCCTCATGTACCCCAGCAAAAACCTCTGGAGAGCGGCTTTGCTTGGTCGGCAGAAGAGCTTAAGCAGTTCCAGAAGGGATAGGGGAAAGGCTTGGCTAGCTGGAGAATGGGGCAGAGAGTTGCCTGCAAGCCTGCCAGTTAAAATGGAGCAAAGGCTGTTCTCAGGTTTATGCTCCTTTTTGGTAGACTGTACCTCCATAGCAAAAAAATAAAAGAATCTGCAAATTGAAGAGCTTGTAAATCATGATTCTAGATAAAATGATAAAGCCCAGAAGGCTCTAGCTTTACACTTTTGTAGCTTGCACCGACAAGCCGAGTCAGTTGTTCAAGTTTGCAGTGCTTTGCAGTACTAACCTTATAGGTTAGTTCTCCCTGAGAACTCTCTCTCCTTCTCTGAGAAGCTCCCTCCTTCTCTGAGACTCTTGTGCCCCAGTTTTGAAATAAACAATGATTAAGCAGCATTGAACATGTGGCTCAGTGCTTACAAAACCAAAATTCACCCACCAAGTTGTTCTGAGAAACAGTTTGACTTAGAAGACTTTTGCATCAGAATCATGTGAAGGTTTTTTGGGGAAGCAGGCTTAATTTTTTCTGTTTTTTTCAGAGTCAAAGGTTGTTTACAAACTATTGGGGGTCTTCTGCATAGCTAGGAGCTGACTTTTTACTGGGTAGCAACTGCAACAGTTGTACTTGTAAATTTGAAGGGCAGAATTATTTGTTGCTTTTGCATTCCGTGGATTGTAATTTCCATTTTTCAGCATCGTTTCTGCCATTTTTTTTGAAGTTTAGTTTCCTTTGGCTGTTAAAAATTGATGTTCTTGTCAGATAAATAGGAATATTTGTTATTACATGCATTTTGTCAGGTTAATATACTGTATAAGAAGCTGTACAAGTAAAACACAGGTAATATTAGTGATACATTTAAATAAGAATCCTCACAAAACCAGAAAGTATTAAAATAGCTTTTATATTTGACAGGAGCATATTCATTTTTAATAATGAACAGGATAGATGATTGACATCATATGACTCATAAAAATCAGTACAAAAAATAATAACCCTCTATCAACAGTTACTTTTGCCCAGTGCATGCAACTTGTACTTCCTAGGCAGACAAGACAGCATGTGTGTTGGGAGTGGGGTGAAACTGCAAAGTTTTTTTTGTTTTTTTTTTTTTTTTCAGGAAGTTGGAGGCAAAATTGCTTTCCTGGAATGTGGCAATTCCTGAATTTCTGTCTAAGGGGAAGCCAAGTGCAATCAGCTGTGTCACTGCCCAAAGCTAACCTTGCCTCTGAGTTTCCTGCGTTCAGCTCTCCCTGTGCTGGATACAGAGTGGGAGCAGGGGGAGAGACAGTGAGCTGGGATTTATCATCTGGTGCAGAATTTTGTAAGAAAGAAATCCATCCGGCATCATGCGCCTGTATGATGGGGGAATGGGGACATTGTTCATGCCTCGGTTATTTAGCTGCCCTGGCTGTACGAGTAAAGTGCCTTGCAAGAGAAGCTTTTGTGTGATTTCCTCAGGAGATGCTAGCTACTAATCAACTAAGCTGGTGGGTGGGTGGTTGGCACTGGTTCAGTGAGGTCGGCCTCAGCCATCTTCAGCTCCCACAGCTTAAATAATAAAGTCTGGGAGCTATGGGAAAAGAGTTGCATGCGGGGTTGGCAATGGGCAACCAATGAAAGGGAGGCCCCTTCCAGCCCTGCGTTATTCTGCAGGGACAGGGGAGTAGTTTGTTCTCTTCCTCCCGTTTCTGGAAGGTGTTTTAAAGCTCTGAAAGAAAAGATTTCTTTAGCTGAGGGAGAAATATGATACCCTAAAAAATAAAATAGCTGTAAAAGAGATCATCTTATAAAATGTAAAACAATATAACAGAAGATCCAAGTTCAGGGGTTGGGAGTATACTGGTGGCTTTTAAGGATTTTTAAATGACGAAGTAGCAGTTCCAGCACTTAAGCAGCATACATCTCGTGGAAGATTGATCGTCTTAAGATATCAAACTATAAAAAGATGAAGACTTGCAGCATACCTCAGGTGATTAAGGATGGAGTGGCTGTCACGGTCATGTTAGTTCCAGTGTGTACTTTGATTTCCATTTCTTCTTTTTGCCTCCCCACAGAACCCTTTTTCCACCTCTATCATCTGTAAAATACAGAGTGCACCTGAGGACTACAGTGGGGTTCCTGAAGTGATGTAGAGGAGCAGATCTTGAGTAATCCTCTCGAAACCTAATGGGGAAGAGGGATTTCTCTTGCACCTGTAACAGTGGTTTCTTTGGGAAGGAGCTGCCTTGGCTTAGACATTTTCATAACTCTCCTCCCATCGATTTGGTTTTGTGTTTCAATTTATGTATGCCTTGGAGAGGACAAAAAATACGTAATTCTACAGATTTATCAAGCTGGTATCTTTCTCTGGCCCTTAGCTCTTGGGGCTGTCCAAGGTCAGTGTTACTCAGACTGTGGTTTATGGCAGTGGGTATTGAGAAAATTTGTTTTACTGTGCTTATTTATTTTATTTTAATATCAAGTGAAACTAAGTGCATTGCACTTTGCTAATTCAATCTTCATTTAATTGTTGATAGCTAAAAACAAATATGAGTGATTGTAGAAGAGTTTCTTATAAAATGCTTGCATTGTGGATCAAATTGTGTTTCCTCTTCCCCTGAAGTTACTGTTTTGTTTCCTGGTCTTTAAAATTTTGCATTATGGTTGCATGTGACATGCTTACAAAGAAAGCAACCTGTCACCAAGGAACACTGCGACAATGTTTAATCTGGCATTTCTAAGTGATAAAGTTAAAGAAGATAAGAATAAAAGCACTGCAATAGCAAAACCTATTTCCAGCTGCTTCTGCATAAAAACAGCATCATACGCAGCACACCAAAATCCTTCCAGTCTTACCTGCTGTCTGTAAACCCATGAAGAGGCTCCATGTAGGAAGAGGGAAGGTGTATGGATGTTTCTTGCTATTATCACTAGGGATAGGTGGTGGGTTTTCCTGAAGGGTGCCTGTACGTTCTTTTTATGATGGAGAGAAGTGAGAGCATAAAAAATTGTTGCAAAGGAGATGCTAGAGCCCAGGGCCTTTTACATTACAAGTCAAGCGAATGTTTTCAACCTATTATTTAGCCGAGTCTTGGGGGCATTAGAAAAGGCTGATATGTGGGAAAGGTGTCCTGTTGTGGCACTTTGTAACCTGAATCAGGGCAGTGAGTCTGTGTAATGGCTGTATACAGAAGAGAGCGAAAGTGGGGAAAAAATCTGAAATAAAGGTGTATTAGCACTAATGTACTAGTGACCTGTTTATGTGTAAAGTAGATACAGAGAAGGAAAAAACCCTTTGGGGTTATATGCCTCATTGATGAGTTATAAATGAATGTATGTGGTTCAGCTTGCATCCCTCCTGCTCCCCTCCTCTACCCTGGCTAGGGTCAGCCCAGGCTGAGTCCAGTGCCATGGAGGGACTTTGTCTCAGTGACATGCTGCTGCTCTCTGTTTTCTATTTTTATGGCTCAGAGCAGGCTTAAGTAGCACAGTAGTTAGGTCTTCTGATATTTAGTGCTCTACAGCACCAGAGTTTTTTCTTGTTGGGGAATTTTGTGGTGGTGAGAGGAACAGTGAGGAAGTTCTGCAATCTGCTGGGGGCTGCCTTGGCTTAGTGCTGTGTGTTGGACATCTCCCAATGCCATGAAAATCTGTTCCATGACTGACTGGTTGAAGAACAAGGGCGCTCTGTGTGCATACGCAATAGATGGCTGCCCCTCCACAAGCAGCTCTGGGGTTAATGGAAATGATAGATTACCATACAAAACTGTTGAGTGCAAGTATGGCCTCTGAATTGAGGGAGTCCCAGTCTGCACCACTGGTGATCACATCACAAGCTACTTCAAGTGATGAGCTGGATGTTGGGGTGACCAAGGCTTCTCTTGCTGCCATTGGCAGTGTCTGGCCAAAGGTGAACCCCCTGTCTCAGCATCTTCTGAAATCCCACCTTTACTGGAGTAACTGGGCCATTTGCATATTGCAGATAGGGTTATAGCAAGTATTTATATTTATATGTGCTCCAGGCGTTAAAGCAGCACAATTTGATTCATGCTTCCTTTATGAACAAAACGCAGGACTAGAACACTGCCCGAAGGTGATAGTAGTAGCTGTTGGAGGAGCTGATGAAAAATTTGGTTTAGGCAAGAGATTTTCTTTTAATTTGCTGATAAACCTCCAAGCTATGTTGTTTCCTCTCTTATTCCAGAATTAGGAGCCATTAACTCCAAACTTCTCTTTCAAGCTTTGCCACTTCATTTTGCTGTTTTGTTTTAGGCAAATCTCTTGGCATGTCCATGCCTCCATTTTTGTCAGTTTTAGAATGAGGATACTTTTTCTTAACTGTCTTCCAGGGAGAACTTGTTCATTGATGCCTCTGAAGGAGAAACTTTTCTGAATATTGGAACAGCTTTTCAATAGCTAAATAAACTATTTAAAGGGTCCTCTCTAACTTAGAAAGGGAAATTTGCATGAAGCACTCCATTGTGCCATCTTGTGGTGTCCCCTGTCTTGTTCAGTAAATTAATTTGAAAGGTGCTTCTTTTCTCTTGAAGCATAGCAGATTTATTGCCAGCAGTGATGATATCTGACCCCACTTTTTTGTAAAAACCCATTGCAATTAAAAACTGTTTCCCCTAGCATCTTTTGCTATCCAGAAAATATGGAAGATCATGGCCCATAACAGCTGAGGCGTGACTTTTTAATGCAGTATGACAGCCCAGTGAAAACATACGTTTCACACAGCATGTCCGTGGCAGGGCAGAGGCAGGCAGGCTCTCCGTCCGTGGCTCCAGTGAGGGGACCGTGTTGACAAAGCTGTGGCTGCCTTCAGGAACAATCAGACACATGCAGCAGAGCAGTCCTTCATGGGGGTGGCTGAGGTTGTTCCTTGTGCTGTAGAGCTTGTCCCCGTTTTGGGCAGGAGAGAATCGTACTGATGCAAATAACAGCTTCCCTTAGTGCTGAGGGTCTGCTCTGGGATGTGTTTTGTGTAGGTCTTTGGCTGGCTGTACAGGCACTGGCGACTTACGCAAGCACAGGAACATGTTCAACTTAGCTAAGGTCAACTCAGGGAGGGAGAAATTCTGTTTTTTGTGTGTGAATGCCAAGAACTGAACTGCACTTATCCTTTCCTGAAGGATCTTCCCCAGTTACAAAAGACTGCTTTAGTGTTGGTGGATAAGTAAGTAGGCATTTGGACCAGGAGTGAATAAGGTTTGTCAATGGTTTTATTATTTATCACTTTAAAAGTAGCTGAGACCAAACAATCAGAGTCAAATTCAGCCTCGGATAACTGAGAGGGCTGTGGGTGAAGGTGATGGTGCTGTGAGCCCTGAAGTCAGGGCAGAACAGGACTGCATTGCTGGTGACAGTTGCTCTGCAGAGAAACCCACCATAGGCCAAGTGATACCACCATTTCAGAAGCAGCATACATGTTCATGTTGTGCCTGAGCTAATTAGCCCTCCAAAAAGACCTCCGGGATGTCAGCTAGCCTCTGTGTGTGGGGAGGCTCAGTGCTTTCAACGGAGACCTCCTAGCTCGAAACCAGCTCTAATATCTCTAACATGGTGCTGAAAGAGGCATTTTATCTAATCGAACTCAAGTTGCTTCAGGATGGAGCACTTACAACACCAGGCATCCAACCCGGGAAATGAACGGTCGATCCTACAGGGACTGAGAGACTGGATTCTCTAACATGTATTGATTCATCCTTATTTTAACAAACCAAAAACTGTATTAATGCTGCTGCTTTACATCACGTTCTTATGTGTACATTAGCTATTGAATCAGTAGTAGTAATGGAAAGCTTATGATAGAAAGCATAAAGGAACTAACAAGTGTGGAAACTTAAAAAATAATGATGATATTTGGGATAATAGTAATGAATAATCACAAAAATAGGGATGGTATATAAAGAAAAGTGACTGTCTTCTGGACTTTATGGAATTCTCAAAATGATGGATACCTAAAAAAGAAAACCTGTCACAAATGCTTCTTTCCTCAAGTAAATCAAAATGGAAGAGACTGAAGTGGTTTTGAGGCTGATAAAATAGCAGATGCTGGGGGGAAAAGAAACTATGGTGGAAGGAAGGGATCAGAGTGTCTTTTAAGAAGTAAAATAGCAACAGTTGATCAGAAAAGTACTAAGCTTTTTTTTTAGTATATCTGTGTCAATGGGTTTCCAGCAAGAGAAAAACATTTGGCTAATCCATCAATTTTTTTTTAAGACTTCAGCAGAGGGAAGTTTCAAAACATCTGTGCTAGTGAGTGGAGCAAGCATCACACAGCTTCCCGGGGCCCATGAAATGCGGAGGTGGTTTCACTTAGTTTTATATTCAATCACGAAGCTGTGTACACTGACTGTGTTTTCCACAAAACTCTTTATTTCTGGGCATTTTAAAAAAGGGTAGTAGTGTTTTTTTTTTTTAAATTTCTTTCGTTTGCTTTTGAATTTGAGACCTCTTTAAATATAGGTAAGGTGGCTTGAGTTGCTGTGGTCTGGCTAAATAGATGCAATTAGCACAGAGCTGTGTTGCTCTAATGATCTTGCCAAGGCTGATTGCCAGGTAGGGTGGCTGGGTTAACCCAGAGCAAGCCTGTTAATTTAACTTACAGTGCTAAAATGGGTAATAAGGCTAGGATATGGCAATAAATAATGAAATGCATCTGTATGCTTATGTTTTGTTGATATACTTGCTGAGGATCTGTGTTCAAGTTAATTTTATTTAGTGAAACAAATTATTTATTCTGGTAAATAGAAGATGACCTTATAGGCCATGAGTCGCTGGAGAAATAATTTGCGGGATATGTTTTTGGTAAATGTTTCCAAATTAATTCCCGAATTTTAACTTCTTTAATGTACCTTGTGAGCAGTGTAGGGAGTGTTACGGAATTTGGACTGATAAAAACCTTAAGAAATCATCAACTCGAGTGTGTGAGTAGGAGTCATTTAACATTCAAATGATAATCCTATTTTGTGCTTGAAACAAGGCAGAGTAGGAAGATAGACTGAAGCTACTGTAAACTAAATGTAATTCCCTTTTATTGTCCCTTCCATGGAGCAGCAGCCAGGTTATGTAGCCTGCATAAAATTTGACTGGATGTGCTTGCTGCCTTCACATCAGTCACTTGCAAACCTTTTGGCTTACAGGCGTGTTAAAGCGTGAATCCACTCCTGAGCCTCTTTCTTTACCCTGTATGTGTTTATCTTTTGATGGGATCATTTAAGTTTATTAATGATTGAATACTACTTGTGACCAACCAAGATTGTTATGGAGGAATGGAGCTGAACAAGTGATCATTTTCGTATCAGAAGATAAGGTAGGTTATACACTGGGCTCAGCTGGCATTCCTGATGGGTTGTGAGCGAGGGAGCGCTTTGTTCAGAGCTGTCCCTGGAATAGGGGGTCTGCTCCTCCGAGTCTCTGCTTTTCAAAGAGACTTTGACCATTGACCACATTGACATTGACCACATCCTTCTCTTGTACTCAAGGTTCCCTGGGTGCAAAATAAGTATAACTGTGGCAGAATCTTCTCTGTAAGATGCTTGAGAACTGCTAGAGAGTAACTGGTGGCTACTTTCGCTTTTTAGTTTCTTTGTATGAAGAAATTAAAAACTCCAGGAAATCTAGAATCCGCCTATTCATAAAATTCGGCACTCCTGGATACTTCTGAAAGCCCTAGACAATTGTGCAATTAAGCACATACTCGTTATTCATGTCAGAGGAATGCCCAGGGACTTCCTTCACACAAATAGCTCCGTGCTTAAAGGGGGACTTGAACTGTCAGCATGAAAACACCTCCGGTGCCTCTGCCTTTGGCGCCAGCAGCGTATTTTGCAAGGGAAGGAATAGGGTGATACGTTGTTTTAAGTAGTCTGCAATATCTGTTCTCTTGCCCTTGCAAGTACTAACAACCATGCAGAACCCTATTGACAGAGACGTGGGTGAGCTGATATCTTAATAGCCATTATTTGTTTATGCACTGCAGCCTTATCGAGGAGGGGGAGGTCACAGAAAACTGTTCCTGTTTTGCAGTTTATCCAACAAGTCTGAAGTTGCATTGGGGTAGAGGCTACTGTGTGGCTAAATGTGAACAGAAGTGGTGATGCTAAAATGCAGATGTCACATAAAATTTTGAAAAGATTAAAAAAAAAATCGGAAAGCGGTAAACTAAAGCTGATCCTGTCAAAGGTCACAATGGATACTCATGGATGCTAGCCACTAAAACTGTGATAAATACCAAGCCTCCTCTTGGCCAATTCTGCCATTGTTAATTTAAAAAAAAAAAAATCTAGTCCTGCTGTTGTCAAGATGGGGCATGAATTTTGCAGTAATAGTTGACCTTGTCTTCAGCTTTATGTAAAAGTCAGACTCTTACTTGTTTGTGACTGTCTCAACTATGAAAACTGTAGAAACCTCAGTGTTACTGGGTTAGAGGGCTCAGGCTTTTTTGTACCATCTTATTGCTCAAGAGTCATTACTGGCTGAGTGGGGAGTATTGTCTTAACAGCAGTCCTCTCCTTTGTATGTAAATGCATCTTGTTAAGGTAAGTGGGTACTTCAGCGTTGTTGGTTTTAGCAAGATCACTTTGGGAGCCTTGGTACATCTACCACGCAAAGATACACTGACTCGTGCTGTTGGAACATCCTTCTTCAACATAATTGTGTTACAGCCTTCTGGTTACCTGGTTTGCATTTAACTTTTGTTATTTAGACGGCTTGTGTGTACTGTAATCATGTTAAAGGGACCCTGTCAGTGCTCGTAAAGTAGTTTGAACAAAACAAACGCAGGCAAATGTTTTGTAACAGGACTGTGGTGTGATTTTCTTGTAACCAGCTGTCCCACTGCGGTGGCAAATGCACTGATCTCTCTAATGTTATAGGTTGGTACCTAGAAGGCAAATATGGAAAGGAGCTCTTCAAAAGCTGTCCCTTCCCTGGCTATCTCACTTCTGTACCTGAGATGTGGTGACCAGAAGCAAATTGGGAGAAGCAGAAAATGCAGCTGCTCTGTAGGCAGGGAGGTACAGGGAGGGTCCCTGATCACCTACCCCTCCTCAGAGCTGGGCAGCTGGTTTGTGGGTGCGATGATGGGTAAGGGGGACTCTCTTACTGATAGCGAAGCTTTTCTTGTGAGCACACAGGGTGTGACTGAGGGTGTGACCCTCCCCAGGGGCTCCCTGGAGAGCGATGGGCACCTACTCTGGGCGGCTGCCCTGAGGAGGTGGGTGAGGGAGCGGAAGAAGGTTTTACTACTCTGAGAGAGCAAGCTGCTGTCGGGCTGGGGAAACTCTGGTTGTGCAGTGGTAAAACCCCTCAGGTTGTCCCTTCCCCGGTTTCTGTGTGCTGGATTGCAGAAAGCAAACTTGCGATAGGCACAGGAGAGCAGGAGAGACGTATTTCTCCCCAGGGCGTGAGCGCAAGGGGACGAGGCAGGTCTGTCTGACGGGGCCTGGATGTGCCAGCTGAGCGGCGGCGGTGGCGTGCCAGCCAGCATAACGGGCCTTACAGGAGGCAACGGTTACTATTCCATAACGCTTTGGCTCTACATCAGTGATAACCAGCGCACTAGGTCTAATGACATCAACCCTGAAACACTCTGCTAATATCCAACACGAGTACAGCATTCGCACTCTTAGGTTTTAGCAAGATGTGGTTCAGCTGAGATACCGAAGCTGAAATCCAGTCTCCGAAGCCTTTGAGCAGCGTTTGGAGCTGGGTGCTGGGTTGCCTTCTCAGGCTGATTCTCCCTCTCTGAGCGAGGAACATGTTTTGTGTCAACCTGCTTACCTGGAGATGGACACTTATTGAGTAGAACTGGGTTCAGGAGGTTCCAGCTGTGTGAAAAGCTCTGCACGTGCTGTGGGATTTTCATTCAGACATTCTAATTAAGCTTGTTTCAGTTTTTTGTCTGGAAAAAGATGGAGCCAGCAAGTAGCTAATTCCATAGGCAGGTAAATCAAAAAGCAGTACTCTAGTTTTGCAGAATGAGTCATCCCTTTTGCAAAGTGTAAAATCAGTGAGTGGGATGTGCTGCTGGAGATTGGAGAGGTACTTTTATATGTCATTATATTTTGATTGACAGTAACTTCCGAAATACTTGTTTTGCTCTGTTTTCTCCCCAGAGTCACTGGTCTCGCTAATCTAATCGCGTTTTTCCATTGTCCTTGCTGGAGAAGAAATGCAGGTGGTGTCAATGAGGAATCTTTGCATTGTTATTCTAGAAATACACCAAGTGTGTCCAAAAGGAAATGTTTGCTTGTGGTCTCTTATATTACTAATAACAGCATGTTTATCTTGCATATTTGTATTATATTTAAGTACATCGTATGTTCCTGGTAGGACTTATTATCCTTGCTTCTTTTTAAAATGTCACTAAGATTGCTATTAGATGTTCTCGAGAGGTTGATTGAATATATTTCTTCAGTTCAATGCTGTACTAACTAGCTCAGATTGCAGCAGTCTCTTCACTATGCTCTACTGGATCTGAGCCCAGTTTTGCTTCCTTCAGTGTATGACAGCAATGGGAATCGACAGTCACTTACTAAAGGCTTTTGCCCTCTGGTTTCAGGATTTTCCTGGAAAAGAACCTTTTAATAATATTCCTGATAAATTAAATATTTCTTACAGATTCTGTTCTTTTTTTTTCTATAGGTGTTGGCATCATGTCGGGCATTTCTTTTAACATCTCGGATTCCCACCAAGGTAAAGCCACTGTATTTCTATAAATATTCTGGGTGTTTTAGGTACAAAGGTAAGCTGCATAAACTAAGTTGCAAAGCTTAGCATATTTTATACTTGTGTGTCTGTTAAAATAATAGTAATTGAGGAATGGTATGTTGCATGGTGTTGAGTTACTGGTGCCTCCGTTGGTGTCTGTCTTGAATGGATTTATCAGTTTATATATACTGTTTCAGAGGAATTCTAACTTCTAGAAAGGCAGGTAGGTGAAGAATTATATTGGAAACACCAACTTGAAGAACTGAGATGACCCTGATGACCTTTGTAGTGGGACAGTTTATGTCCAAACAACCTGCTGGAATTATTGCCTCTAGTGTTTATAATGTCAAATAGGAATATATTTGATTTGGAGACAGAAATTATGTTGAGGTTTATTAAATTCTGCTGTTTCCTGTTGATTTCTGTGGCTCATTTTGAAAAGCATCTTGCCAACCTGCCTTGCCAATGCCAGTGAATTATTTTTTCTATTCCTGTGACAATTTGTGATGATTTTTGTAGCAGAGAAAGATAATTTCCGCATGAATGAAAATGACAGATGTGGAAGAACATCTCTTGTATGGCTTGGAATCAGTGAATGTGAATTCGGCATATGTTCTATTTGGCTGTGTTTTACACACATATATGTGTGTGGGTGTGTAAGAGTGTGTGTGTGTATATATGCTTTATAGAAAAAACCAAAACCAAACAGGATCAATAAACGGAATGATTGATACCAGGTTTTCAGTTATGGTCACTGGTAAATGTGACTGTCCCTTACCTATAGTTTGAAGATGCTGACTGACAGGTAGGATGACTAGTTTGAATTTCTGTTGAAATTTATTTCCTCCAGTTGATCACCCTGTCCCTGCAGCACAGATATCTTTGATTGTCTGTTGGGTTTTGGATCGCTATAGTTTGCAGCCTGTTTTTAAGACAGGGTTTCATGACTGGTTGCATGGAAACATAGAGCCAGTTGATGAATAGCTCAGACATCAGTGCAATGGCAGCATGATGGACAAGTGGTGATGGTGATCTTGTTAAATAATAGCAAAGACATTGTAATTCATCAAAAAGCTCTTGAAGGCTAGGGCTTGATGTACTAAGCAATAACTGTACTTCTAGTTTAGCATTACAGACACTTCTCAAAACTCCTTTTGTTAAATGGATTTATTTAATACAAAAACTTGTTTCTGTTTTCATGAAAATATAGAATACGTATGCTATACTAACAAGACTTACTTTAGAGATAACAAATGGAAGAAGGATGATCAGAATAAACTGTGTCTGCTCATGCTTTATGTCAAAAATAAACTTTGTATATCTGAACAATTATTAGGATGCATTTCTTTTCTAGCAGGATTAGTGAAACTTACTGAATTTTCTAAAGTCTGTACTATTTTCAAAAGCTGCTCAGAAGCTTTCTGAGCCCGAGAACTTCCAGGCATGCAGTAACTGCTAGCAAGACAGCTGACAACATGCAGCAAAGACACTTTATTCCTCTAGGGACCTCTCACAAAATGGACTACGCTGAGAGATGGCCAGTTCCAAGCAACTGTTATTATTACATCTGATTCCAAGCTTCGCTTTTCCTTAATCAATGCTATTGAGATGTATCTACCAAACAAGGGTCAAAGTGAAAAAGAATAAAGGTTGATTAATTATCATATCAACTCACACAAATATTCTTAGAGCAAGGATATTACAATGGCCACCTCATAACTTTACACGCAGGTCCAATCAGTTCACTTCCACTAATCTAGATGAATTACTAGGAAAGATGTGCTGTATTTAAAGCCTGCTAATTCTTGCTACAGCCTATATAAAACATAGTTGCAACATGAGTAAATGTTAGATGTGCCATCAAGCCTACAGATAAGCATATGAAGTATTTGTAGGAGTGTAATTCAGGTTTGTGGGCATATTTCTAGTGCCAACTTTCAGTAAGTTTTGATTGAAAAAATTGGAAACTGTGGAATTAGCTGTCTTGGTAAATACAGGGTCCCTCATAGCCTTTTAAGAGGACTTTTAAAAAATACAATTTTAGGTAATACATGAGATTATGCTTTTTAAAACACTGTAAAAATTGTATCATAATTTTAGGTAGGTGATGTTTAGAATGTATTCTGTATTTTTGCTGCAAAGCAAGGGCTGTAAATCCCTGTTTTTAAGTAGAAAAATGAACCAAACGTGAACTATAGAGATTTTGCCACATTTCCTGGTATTTGTTAATTCTAGTCGAGGATTTTTGCAGAATGAATTCTTCAGTAAGTGTAAATTTGGATCTGTGTAAACTTTTTCAGCAGTAGAAATGTATTTTTGATTGTGTGTGTGTATATATATATATATGTTTGCACATACCAACTATGTTAGCAAAAGCAGAACCTTCAGTCGGGTGGGTAAATAATTTGCAAAATAGGAAGGAATTCAGTCAGAAACTTTTCCCTAAAATTTCATTATGATTTGGGTAAACAAATGCTAGATAGTCCATGTGTTTAATTTGACTAGCACTGGAGAAAAGGAGCCTTTCACTTCTACATGTGTAGTGTGGCTTACTCCAGTGGCCAACAACAAGACCTGCTATGGATTTTCTTTTTTTCTTTCTGGCTTGAATGAACTGCATGGGGCCACGTCCTCTCATCATGAAAGACTGTCAGTCTTAGCTTAGAAATAAGGCACTGAAGAGGTCTGAAGGGAAGTGAATGTCTAACCCTTGGAAAAATGCAAGGTACTGGTGTGGATGCTGGGAAGATGCTTGCACTGGTTCTGTCTCTCCTGCCTTGGTTCCCTGAGCACACTCGCTTCATAAGCCACCCCTGTGGTCTGAGACTGCCTGTTTGCTCTAGGATGTTGCCCCTGCAGCAGAACAAGTGAAACAAAGCACGTGAACACTCCTCAAAAATTTCAGAGTAAAGTTTGGTCAGGTCTTTGATAGAAGTTGGACAGAAATGTCTGAGGGGTGCATCTGTCTTGTGATGCTGTCAAATCATGAGGGCAACTGAGGGGAAAAGGATGCAGAAAACAAGAACAAATAGACAGTAATAACATCTCCAGTCTCTGCAGCTGTGAGTGGATAATGTAGCTAAGTGCTTAAAAAAGGTTCTCTATTTCATTAAATGCCCTAAATTTCAGTGTATTCTAAATCACAACTATTTTAACTGGACTTTTTTGGGCAGCTTCATTCTGCACTAACACTGTTCATAACTACTTATGGATTTGCCAGTGAGACCTTGGTATCTAGGAGCTCTCCCTACTATCTTGCTGCTTTCTGGAAAACTTTTAGCTGATTCTTATGGGTGGAAACTGGTATGCTCCTGACTTCTGTGCTGTTGCAGCCTTTGCGGAGACAAGTCTTGAGAGCTGCATCTGCGTTCTGAGCATCCCAGGAGTTGTTCAGGGATGTCGTTTAAAAAGATAGCCACAAATACAGAAATAGAATAATGCAGTGTTTGCCAGTTAGCCTGGGAGCACCCTGATTGTGAAGCTAGGATAAGATAAAACCCAGGAAACTTTGTGCAGTTCAAACAAACTGCTCGGTTACAATGGTTTTAATGATAAATAAAAGGAAATGACCATCCTAATGTCTTGCCCCGTAGTTATGATTCAGTCCAAGAGGTTTGTTTCTTTCTGCATATCTCATCTGTCAAGATGATTGTCTGCGTAGTTGTGAATTCAGATCTTGGCGCATTCCCTGTAGCCCTAGATTTGTCCTTTGAGAAGAGGACTTTCCTGCCTTCTTCTAAGCTTCCGTTTAGATTCAGTATGGTTATCCCTCTGCCCTGCCTATATTGACTGTTGTCCAGATAACCCACTTGGGCGAAGCTAGTGTGTTATTTCCTCTCATATTTTTAGACATTAAAAATTATGTCTAAAAATATAAAAGTATGTATAAAAAATTGTGTGTGCATGTCCCTTCAGCTTCTGTGCAGTAAAATTTTTCACATCTGTGATCAGTGTAACTAATGAAAGAGCAATAGGTGATGCTGTAAGTATTGTAATTAATATTCAGTCACAAGAGTACACATAAGTAGTTTACAGGGTTTACAACATAAATGATGCTTTTTATAGTAAAATTTTGTCATAAATTTTATTATAAGCTTATGTAATTATAGCTTGCAGTAAAAGGTCCAATGTGGTATTCCTATACCCTCTAATAAGTATTTGAACATGTAACAAGCCAATGTAAATGTTCTTTCAGTGTGACATGCACTTGGATAAGATATTAACAAATACTTAGTGTCAATTACAGAAATTGATGTAAAATAACAATAGCCTTGCTCAAGGTTTTCTTAACCTCATTGAAAAGTGTAAGTGCTCATTAATATAAGATGATGTTTGCACTAATGTGGCATTTTCTTTTTTAACTACAGTTAGAACTAACTTTCAGCTACTTGGAAATCCAAGGAGTAACTTCCAGTAAACCAGGTCAGGTGAGTGTTTTCTAGATAAAAGAGACTTGTTTACGCATCTGTTCCAGTCAAGAAGGTAATGCTCTAACATGCAGGTGTCCCCATCTGGTGAGCACACTGTATGTTTGCATTCTTACATTCATCATGCTTTAAAGTCTTAACAATAATGGTAAGAATTTAGAGAGTCAATTTTAGGAACGTATTGTGCAGGTAGGGTGACGATAAATGATTTTTTTTCCCCCTACTTCGATATGGTAGAAGTTTTCATTTGTCTCGTAAGTGAGTATTTTTCTCAGAGATGATAAAACAATGGCGGCTTAAACCAGCAGCTTAATCATCACCACGCAAGCTTGAATGGCTCCTGTGGTGTATACCTTTATGGTAAAGCCAAAAGCTACTGCTTATATTGCAAGCAGAAATGGTTTGCTTCCAACTATTCTTGGTGCCATTAGTGTACACAACACAAAATATATTTGACGGCAAGTTATGTGCCAAAAAAAGTGAATGTCAAAGAGAAGGTGCTGAAAAGAAAAATGCCTTTAATACGTTTTTAATTCATAAGATGAACATGTTGACAACATTTGACAGTTCAATTGTATCACAGTCTTCATGTGTTTCATGTGTGTTTGGCTTTTAAAGAGCTTTTTAAAAATAGGAGTCTCTGACACAGTATTTGAACTCTGAAAAGCTTGCATTGTTTAACATGTCATTTTTTTAACCTGGCTTTTGAAGCTTTCCTTAAAGCAGGGGGAGGGGAAAGGTCCAGATGTTTATTATTTTAATGGGGAGACATTTAGTAAATTCTGTGTGTGTTTTTGTGGCTTTATTTATTTAAGGTACTAAAATGCCATGGTAGCTAATGCTTATTATTCCTGGGGAGGCATAGACAATCACTGTTATAGCAGCATTTACAAGGGATTTTCAGCAGTCTCACTTAGCATACCATTTTCCTAAAATACTTTTTTTTTAGGTTTTGAATGTCTACATTCATTTGTGTTTTAAATGTGTAAGGCTTATAGCTGAAGGCAGGCAGAATCCTAGATTACTGTTTGCAGGGCAAATGGTGGTGTGGCAATTTTCCTGCAAATAGTGTGTTATATCTGTGAATAGTGTGTTATATCTGTGATAGCTGAAGGAAATAGTCTTGTGCTAGGCATCTCACAGAAAGCCATGAAGAGTTTCCCACCGTAAGATAAGTGAAC